>NC_133208.1:15227987-15310487 GCF_958299795.1 Porites lutea | reverse complement strand
GATTTAGCAATACTTGCTACTAGGTAAAACCCTGCTAAAGCAACCGTCGCCAGCCATTTTAAAAAGTGAATATCCACTGCTCATCACACAAACATTTTTAAATTAGTTACATTTAATAACAAGGCTGCAATCGTTCAAGTAACTGATTTAAAAATCACAAGTATGTTAACATAAAGTAGCTAGCTATAGACTCAGATAAATCTCAAGTACAGTGAGACCCGCTCAGTTT
Source organism: Porites lutea (assembly GCF_958299795.1). Taxonomy (NCBI): domain Eukaryota; kingdom Metazoa; phylum Cnidaria; class Anthozoa; order Scleractinia; family Poritidae; genus Porites; species Porites lutea. The sequence goes on along the minus strand of NC_133208.1, from coordinate 15,310,258 downwards.
AAAGAACCTCTACATAAAGAAGTCTTCGGTAACGAAGCACATTCCTCACCCCAGTAATAGTAAAATATATGGAAAAGACTGAACCTCGACATAAAGAAATCTCGTTATGGCGAACAGTGTTACCAGTCCCAAAGCCCTTCGTTATATCAAGGTTCCACTGTAAGACACATTTTAGTTTTCCTCAGACTATCGTTAGAAGAGGAGACTGGTTTTGAAAGCCGGCAAACATCAAAGTTGAAACAACGGTGCTGTAGTTTATGTTGGAAGCTCCCTAACCGTGCTGTGCACAATCCTTTGATTTTTGACAACAAATTGTAACTGAATAAACTAATGCGACGTTTCTATTGGTCGCTAATTTAAAAATGATAGGAATGCTATTGAACGTTGTTCACGGTCAGGTCCAAAAAAGCCAACGAAAACATATAACAAAGGAGTCTAAGGGTTTCATAACCATTCCACTTTAATATTAATTTTAGAATTTGATTTGAATATTGGATTTAGGGCTTATACTGGGCTATGAAAACATGTACGCACTTAGTTGTTTCTAAAAATCCGCAGTGCTTCTTGTTATAACCGATTATTGGTTCAGAATCTTCTTACAGTCAATCATGATCAATTTCATCGAAAAGAAAAATGGTATGGGCTTTTGGGGTTGAAAAAGGCGGATAAGCGGTTCAAGAAGTCAATCGACTTGTAAGCCTACTGCAAGACCCATAACCCCGAGTCCTGCACACTGAAAAAACGCTACACTCCTTTCTCCCCGACCCCTCCTCCCCCAGCACCCACTCTTTTCCAGAGTTAAGACAACCTAGACCTCTTATCCTCTACAAGTATTACCCATCAAGGGAGGATAAAAAGATGTCGATGTATTTTAAGCTTAATGCGCGTAAAGGTAATTAAGTTTGTGTGTATTAATAGGAGTTAAAAAAGGGTTAAATAGTTAGGGATGCTATACCTGACCCTCTCCTTAAAGGACGAAGATCAAACTCAGAGCTCAAAGCTAATAGCGTTCACTTTACATGGAAGGGATATAGCAAGAGGGAATTCTCACTCTCTCTTGGGTAAAGTGTTCTTTAGATTAAAGTAACATTTCATGTAGTTTTTAAAGAGAAGTTTTCTGCGTAAAATCAGGCAATACGTTTTCTCTTCTTCTGTTCGCTTTAAGCTGATCAAGAAATTTCATAACATAATATGGCGAGAGATAAAAACAAGCGCTCGCTGATACTAGTCAGTCATTATTTCTTTGTTTTCTGGAAAGAAGAGTTACGCGAGAAGTTATAGAAAGGGAGGCAGGAAGCTTCCTATAACATTCCGTACGCCAATGTAATTTCGTTTTTAGATCTCACTCTGTCTTTCCCTGAGAGAGATCTGAGCACTAAATTAATCACACACTCTACTCTGGGTTTCGCCGAAAACACATGAATAGTGACTGAATATGAGTCTAGGACAGAGGCATTTGCCCTCACTTGGATTCCGGCAGCTGAGGATATTGATTTTGCCGTTTAGGAGGGTGGTACTGCGTAAAGTAGGGTGATACCGCTCCAGGTAGTTTCCTAACCTAACCCTAACCCTTTAAGCCCCAAGACCCACATACAAATTCTCCAGACTGATCTCCATACATTTCTTTAAAGAATAGTTGAGAGAATTTGGTTTAAGATTAAAGCGTTCTACCTTTGGTAATCAATTTAGTAATTCTCATAACTCTTACTCTTGATGATCTGCTGATGTTGTTAGGAGAAAATTGATGTTGGTCACTCTTGGGACCTAAAGGGTTAATAAGAACAGAATCAAAGAGAAAACAGGAGGGTCATTGTGTCGGCTGAATGAATCTCTTATTTACTCAGTTTATCGCCTGTTGTACTTTATGTCTAATAAGTTGCATTCTTAGGATAGATTGAGTATAATCTAGCTGGATTTTTGAAAGCTAGCGAACTCTTGATTGAAGAAAGCGAAAACGCAAGTTTCTTAATTCTTGCCTCTGATAAGCCAGAAAATCAAGCAAAGAAAGGAAAAGAAGCGGGAATTCCGAAAATAGAGGGAAGTGGGAGAAAGGAAAGCGGAGAAGAGAAAAGACAATGGTCGCACTCTTAGTTTATATCGGCTACTTATTTGGAGATACGGTAGTTTTTTAAAAAAAAAACTGGCGAAACGACAATGAGGACTTCTGGGTCTTTCAAAACTCTAGGTAGAGAATAGACGGAAGTATTTTAAGAGCAGAATAGCCAAAAATTTTAATAGCATTGTTTTATAGTACATAGATTATGTAATGGTCTCAGTGTGCTTTTGACCTCGGCTGTGATAGTCATCTAGGACTAGATCTACTTAAGAGTTTGGTTCTTCGCGTTGTTTTTGAAACATAGTCAAAACACTTCTTATTGCGAGCGGTTGACACACCTTCTTTGCTTGATGACGTCACAATCCAAGGCTTTCAAAAGCGACCAAATTTGTTTTACAAGCTCTTCTCTTGTTTAAGTGTAATGATTCTAAATTTGTAGCCGTGCAGTTAATAAACGTTGAGATGATCCAAGTTTGTGTGTGGTAACTGATGAAAACCCATGGGAAAAAAAGAGGCAACACCTTCTTTCTGGAAGTTTCCACTGAAGGATTTCCATCATAACAAGGGTGAAGCTATTAAGTTTAACCCGAACCCTAAATTAAATTCAGCTTTAATAGTCCATTTATAGTCCATTTGAATATCTGTCTTTACCGTGTTAACCCGGTAACTTTTGTCACATCAAGTTGCTATAAAAGCTCCTTTCCGTTTACCTTTTTGCCGAAATTTCTAATTTCAACTAGCCTGTACACAGACGTTTATTCAATTTTTCTTTTCGTTCTTTTCAAAAACGTATATACCTCTTTGCGCCGGCGGTCAATAAATCCCCTGCTGTTTATATTTTATCACCCTTGCTCGACGGACTTTGAAGATCGAGAAAATAGAGGGTCTGATCTGTGAACAGGCTCAATTTCAACTGAAGTCTATTGGCATTCAGTTTAATACTCATTGCCGTCTGACGATTTTATTTTTTACTCGCTGTTGGTAAATTTGTCAAATTACTGCAAATAGAAAACTATGATCTCCCTGGGTATAACTTATGCCCCTTAGAAAATGATAATGGCGGAGGTCAAAGCCATTAAAGCAAAATCTCATATATAACCGACCAAGAGACTCAGATAACTAAAGATTATTATCGCAAAGCCTTTGAAGTGTGATGGAAATATTACAACTTGTGACAGCTAAGTTTATTACAAAGTGTGAAGGACAAGCAGATAATCCTTTTTTAAAAAGTGTGACAAGGTTTATTACAAACTGCGACAAGTATTTCAATTACAAATCGGCGGCCGGGCATTACAAAGCGTGATGGAGTTATTAAAAATTACCACAGGTAGGATAAAGTGCGACGATTATCACAATACATTACACGGCAGTACACCCTGCGGATGAAAACTGCGCGAAAAAACTGCAGAGATGAATAAAATGAATTGCTTACTCATTTTCTGCTTCGTCGTTGGCACAGTTTTCGCAGCCGAAAAAGAATCTAAATCTGCCTACATCAAAACGCGAGAGAACAAGCGTTTACATGGCTATGTTTTCAAGAAAATCGATTCTACGGATGAAATGTCGTGCAGTCAAGCATGTTTAAGACATTCTTGGTGTACCTCTTTTAACTTCAAAGAGTCCTCGGGCAATTGTGAACTGAACAAGCATGACTTCTCTTCTCTACAACTGACGATGACACCAAGCTCACTGATAATCCAGGCACAACGTTTTCAATGTTTCTTAAGGTAAGAAAAATTCTGAATTTTCATTGCTTAGACAACAAGGGCGTGCGTATGCAGACGAGCCTAATTTCCGCGTGCAAGAAGAAATAGACTCTTGCAACCAGGCTATGGCAGCAACTGTTAAAGCGAAGCTAAGTAAAAAATAGAAATTTGGTAAAACAGTAAAGTTGAGTTGTAGTAAAAAAAGCGCACGCATTTCAGTCATGTTTCGTATTGGAGCGAGCCATGTTTTCCCCTTCCCAAATTTTTCTGTTCCCCAAAATCATTACCAATGGCAATGTTTTCTTCCCTAACAAGAGGCTTACATGTTTTGAAAATGAAGTTAAGAGAAGTATAGAGTGCAAACTACCGTAAATGTTAAAAAAAGAGGAACGCAGAGCCAGCAATTTATCAGTGGAATTTTTATGTTCAACATTAGATTTGCTTTGTGCCGTTAAAAATGTTGAGAGATCACTCTAGCTATACATACCTGCTAGAATCTGTAGCTAGTACGTCGCCCCCGCCCGAGAAAGACTGGCTAAAACATAGCCCTCCTGGTATAAAAAGCTGTAGGAAGTCGATGGAAAACGATATATATAGTTTTCCTCAGGGCTGCCTAATGGCTGGATGCCTTAACGGAGGTTCTTGTTTGTTCGACGAAGGGAAAGATGCGTTTGCTTCTTCATGCAGTCCGCAATGGAGAGGAGAATAATGCGAAATGGGTAGGTCGAAACTGTTTTTGTTCCTTAAGTACGATAGACAGTCGAGGAGAAGAGTGAAAGACGTACCCGGCTGAAAACGAAATCACACAATGCAACTTTCTATACTTTATACGTGGCAAATTTTTTTTAGAAGCCAGGAAAGAGTTATAATCTGGTGGCTGGTCTTCTCTGGCAATGTAGTTGATATAGTTCTCAGGGACCGGACTAATTTACATCCCGTGTAATATAAGAAAAGTATGTAACGTATGAGACTTTGGCGTTTTCCATTAGCCTCGCGGAATGTGGAAAAGACATTGCATTGTAACTGGCCAAATTTTATGTGACGCTCAAATTCTGGTAAGTGATACCTAACACTTGGATCAACCCAACAACTACTGAACACATAACGGACCTTTTTATACAGAGAATTTGCATCCATCAATTAGATAAAAAAAATTTGCTTAAGGCTTTTCGGCGAAACACTGGTCGATCGTCCGACGAGGAAACAGCTAGATTCTAAATAGAAGGGTAACTTGTTTTAAAATAGTTAGTCGTAAAGGTAACAAAGTGGCAATGCGCAAACTTGGCACAATTGATAGCCATGTATAGGATATTGAAAAACATGCAATAAAAAGATGGGGTCACCTTGCTTGTTTTTGTTTTGCTCGGCCGTTATTCTTGAAAACCAGCAAAAAATTTTATCATTTGGCAAAAACTATATGAAACCTACAGAAACCTCGATCCTGTTTGCTTCTCAGGGACTATATATAATCTCTGGGCTCCAAATGCAGAGTTTCACGTCATTTACTGTATACAAATAATACAACTTCTACTATCTTCTATCTCCCTTTTAAATATTTTTGTGTTACCTAAGAGTTTAATTATCATAAGAAATAGGCCCTCTAAGGGGTGTTACGTATGTCCAGAGTCTGAATTTCAAAACCTGTCGTTTCTCGTATTGAGGAGGAAGCCATGTCGCTGTCAGGATTTCACTATTGTATTTGTGCTTTTTTTCTATGTCGCTGTTGCAGTTTCAGCCCATCTTTGGGTCGTTTGTCGCCATTTCTGTTGCCCTATGTCGCTGTTTCAAGGCCATATTTTGCTTGTCGAAATTTAGCCCAACAGGGCCTAAAGAAAGTGGTCAAAACAAGTGTAACCAACGGAGACCTACTGAACGGTGGAGCTATACAAAACACTACTGTACATGTTGTATGGGCCCGATGGGTTTAAAGTCTGAAAATGAAAAAAGGGAGAGTGAAAAAAAGAGACGATACCATTAATGTTTTGTATGCGCCTAATAAGGCTGATTTGCCAGAAAAATGTAGTCTGAATGTCACACATCTCCACCCCCTGACCCGTGGGGGCGCATCTCTCTCCCCCGTGCCCCTCACGGGTTAGGGGGTGGAGACGTATGACATTTCAGACTACGTATGGATATTTACGTTCATGATCAAGGGATTAATAAAGGAGCGAGTATAGAGAAGAAACACATGTCCCTTTTGTAAGTGCGTAGGGAAGCAAATGACTAACAAACCATCAGTTTTCCCAGGAGGTGGTGTGTCGTCTGGCTTAACCACTTCCCTTATTGTGGCAAGCAATAAAAGAAAACGGTAATCATCAAAATGATTTTCTACGAAAGATTTGAACAGACGACTGAAGGAATCATTCAGTAAAAGTTATATTCTTCTAAATAAATCAATGCATTCTTTTTACTATTTTGCAGACATCAACGAGTGTGAGGCTGAAAAGCATCACTGCGACTTCAATGCTTTCTGTAAGAACACTAAAGGCTCCTACATTTGTACATGCAAACCAGGATATACCGGAAACGGCGTTAACTGCACAGGTAAAATAAGGAAGCGAAAAACTCCAGCTGATATCACTGAATAACCTGATAGGAAAGCATTTCTATTCAATAAATGTTTTCGAGTTCCATTAATTAAGGTGTATGTTACATGTTTAGGGTTTCTTTAAATAGTTCCAACATGATAGCATCTGAAAGGCCGCTTGTGAACAGGCTCACTTGTCCGAGTTTGGGGTGTATTAATGCGGCGGTGCCGTCAGCGGGCGCCGGCGAAACAGGCGATAAAAATAGAGCGATTCTCCATGTCAATTCCATACTCAACTTCAAAAAAATATTTGCATATTCGGCAACTATCATTTGCTTGATCTGCGGGTTTTGTCGCCGCTTTTTTCCCTTTCTTCCATATATGACTATATTTTGCTATTTGCCTCAAAATCTCCTCGTGCAACTTTCTGTTATTTTTGTTCACATTTTTTTTTGTTCCTATTAGATAGTACTTGAAATCTCTTAAGGGGCGAAATTAAAAAAGAAACTTAGCTCGTCTGCAGGCTCGCTTTTCCTCGTCCCATTCTTCTTGCCAGCTAGCGCTGGTGGCTCCATGCACCGCCAAGGCAACCCCAAACTCGCACAAGTGAGCCTGCTCGCAGACTAGTTTATCGTTTATCACGTGATAGTCGTTACTTAGTTATTTATTCACAACGTTACAAACTGCGTACTTCTGGTCTTCATTAGGCGATTGTGTCGAGTGTGGGTGGTGTAATAGTTCCCCCGTAGTTGCTAGTGATTAGCATTACGAGCCTCATTTATGGTTGGTGGGTTTTCCACCAACCATGCGGTCCGCAGTGGTACTAATCTGCAGCTGTGTAGTCGATGTCTGATAGTGGTTACCCACGCTTCTGGAATCTCAATTCAGGGAGTGTGAAAATAAGACGATATCGTTAATTTTTGGCATGTGTCTAATAATCCTGCTTTCCAGCAAAACTGCCTAGTCTGAAATGTCACACGTCTCCATCCCTTAATCCATCGGGGGCGCGTCTCTCTCCCCCGCGCCTTTCACGGGTTAGGGAGTGGAGACGAATGACATTTCAGTCTACGTATGGACATTTACGTTCATCCGGGAATTAATAAAGAAGGTATACAGAGAAAACACACATTTTCCTTTTGTGGGTAGGGAAGGACATAACGAACAAACCCTTAGTTTTCTCATGAAATGGTGTGTCGTCTCCGGCTTAGCCACTTCCCTTATTGTGGCACGCAATCAAGGAAAAAGGTAATCATCAAAATGATTTTCTAGGAAAGATTTCAACAGATGATTAAAGGAATCAGTCAGTAAAAATTATATTCTTCTAAATAAATCAATGCATTCTATTTGCTATTTTACTGACATAAACGAGTGTGAGACAGACACGCATCACTGCAGCTCCAATGCTTTCTGTAACACTAAAGGCTCTTATATTTGTACATGCAAACCCGGATATATCGGAAACGGCGTTAACTGCACAGGTAAAATAAGGAAGCGAAAACTCTCAGCAATTCTATTCAATGAACGTTTTCGAGTTCCATTAACTTAAAGGTGTATGTTACATCTTTAGGGGTTTCTTTAAATAGTTCCAACATGACAGTATTTGATAGGCCGCTTGTGAACAGGCCCACTTGACGTACCGAGTTTGGGGTTATGGTATATATTAATGCGGCGGTGCCATCGGCTGGAGCCGGCGTATCCTGTGATAAGAATAAAGCGATTCTCCTGTTCCATACTTATTAAACGTTAACGTTAAAAAAGTATTTGCATATTCGGCAACAATCATTAGCTGGTTTTTGTTACGGCTTTCCCCCCTTTTTTTCTTGACCATATTTTGCTAACTGCGGCAAAAATCTCCTTGTGCAACTTTCTGTCAATTTTGTTCACATTTTGCTTTGTTCCTGTTGCATAGTATCTTGACACCTTTTAAAGAAAGAATATGCTCAACCTAAAACTGTCGGTTCCTACACACTTGAAATTCATTATGCCATGCTTATTATTGATTTAAAGTATTCTTTATTATTTTCAGAATTTATGAACTCGTCTATTTTGAACAGCAGTGATTACTATTTTCGTCATTTGGGCAATTTTCTGGAGAATGCGGTTGGGGACATTTCTCACTGGCTACTGTGCTGGCGTGCTACATTGCATGGCTGGAGTGTCAGTCACTTTCATAGTCGCTGCGATGGAAAGAACGACACTGTAAGCTTCATAAGGAATGGCAATTTCATCTTTGGCGGATACACGGATATTCCTTGGGGTAAGAAAAACTAAATAAATTCCCTTATTTTATCGTCCTTTTCTCCTGCACTGTAACAGCTCTACAATTCTGATCTACTTGCACTGCTTATTGTCACTCTGGGTTTGTGCTTTGCCAGCATGGGTCTTTACGCCCGATATGTCTGATCGCCCCCTACCAAAATTGGGGGTGTGGGGACTTTTCGTAGGGCCGGTCAATCCTCTCTTTAAAACTATTAAGGAAAAAATATTTCTTACAGTTTGCCACTCTAGGAGTAGCCTGACCTCCTGCCAAGTTCCAGATGATAAATAGGTGTTTTTTTTATAAAACCTTCGAGTCTTCGAACTTCCGTTTTTTTAAATCAACTTTCATTTCCCTTGGACGTTCGAAAAATCGGGATTCCTTTGTATTCATACGTTCTGTTTGTTTGTTTGTTTGTAAGAATCCTTTAGTGGCTTTGGAAACGCTTCCAAAACTTTCAATTTTCCCTTCAAAAATAAAAAACGGCTGGCTCCGTTTGTGAGTAAAGTGGAGACACCAGGAAAGGCTCTTTCCAGGGATTCAGCGTATGGTCCATGTTTCTGGCTGAAACATCAGGTCATTGCTAATAGCCCACATTAGATAAATTGGAATTTTAACTACATCACTCCAAGGCTTTAGTGACAAAACTGCGAATTCTTCACGACTATTGTCTCGCAATTTCCAGAGGAGACTTGAGCAAAAAGACAACCAAACCAAATATAGAAATATGACCAGAAGGTGTCGGGGTCATGTTAGAATTTTGTGACAGGTCTGTGAAATAATGGGATCTGACAGACATTGGATTAAACAGACTTCCGGATCGTGCCATTTCAAAGGCAAAAAAGCTAAATGTAGTGATGCCGGTGAATGCATCAAATTTTTGTTACGGCAGCTACCGACCCGTTATAGTGTGTGTCATGTGTCCTAACAGAATATGCACAGCAAAACCATATATTTTTTGTACGGACAGTCAGTAAAGCTTGGCCAAGTGTCCTTGTCCTTGACATTCTGTATTAGAGTGGTGGGCCAACAAGATTGTCCGTAATAAAACGGAGTCCGCATGTCCGTATGTCTAGTATCGATCCAGTGGGTCTAATTTACACGTAGAGCAGAATCAGTTTATTGCTATTCTGAGAAATCTCCAGTTATTAAGTTTGGTAGCCTCGTAAGTTATTCCACCATTAAGAAATAATGGCGTTAAAAGTGAAACGCTTGCTAAAAGAACTCGAATCCTTCAGGTTGTTGATTCCCTGATCATTTAATAGGGCTATCAGTCAGTTACCTTTACCTCAATTGGATTAATAGATATTCGTTTAAATAACATGGCAAAAGCAAAGTGAACTCTGGTGGATGTAGAAAAATGACGTCATTTTTAATCGTGAAAATGGGCTATTATGGTCTGTCATAAAATGAATTCAAACTTGAAATTAATTTTTTTATTGAAGCAAACGTGAAAGCATATATGACAATTTTATTTGTTTTTATTATTATTATTATTATTATTATTATTATTATTATTATTATTATTATTATTATTATTATCATTTTCTTTATTTTATGTACTATTGGTTTCTCAGAATCCAGTAGTGGCTATAGCGCTACTTCCGAAGCGTTTATTTTTTCGCTCAACAATAATGAAGGCTTGGCACCGTTTGTGAGCAAGATGAAGGATAAACACTCAGGAGAGGCAATTTACAAGAGTTCAAGATATGGTCTTCATTGTTGATAATGCCGACAGTAACGGCAACTCAGCAGCACTCTTAGGCGATTACTACTCTGTTCCACCTGCAGTGCAGAACCGGAAGTCAGTCCTGGCCGGGACTCTGCACTTCTCTCCTGATGATGGCAGATTAGCACAAATTTAGGCTCATTTTTTAAATGGTCAGTGTTTTTGAGGTTGTAACTAGAAGTATACGATTTGCCGTTTAGGAGTAGGATGGTACTGCTTGAAGAGGGGCGATACGGCTTGAAGTAAATCGCTACATTCCGACCCCGCTATTTAACTTTACCCTCAATTTCCTTGTACTTAACCCTTCAAGCCGCAAGATCCACATACAAATTCTCCAGACTAATCTCCGTACATTTCTTTTAAAAATAGTTGAGAGAATTTGGTTTAAGATCAAAACGTTCTATCTTTGTTGATCAATTCAATTCTCATAACTTTTACTTTTGATGATCTGCTGATGTTGTTGGGAGAAAATTGATGTTGGTCAGTCTTGTGACCTAAAGGGTTAATAAGAACAGAAAGAGAAAACAGGAGGGTCATTGTTTTGGTAATGAATCTCTTATTTACTCAGTTTATCGCATGTCGTACTTTATGGCTAATAAATTGCATTCTTAGGATTAGGTATAATCTAGCTGGATTTTTTGAAACATAGCCAGCGAGCTGAATTGCAGCCTCTTGATTGTAGAAAGCCAAAACGCAAGTTTCTTAATTCTTGTGTCAGATTATCCAGAAGATCGCACTAACAAAGGAAAAGGAGCGGGAATTACGAAAATAGAGGGAAGTGGGATAAAGGAAGGCGGAGAAGGGACTGAAAAGACAATGGTTGCAGCCTTTATATTGGCTACTTATTTGGAGATACTGTACTTTTGGAAAAAAAAAAAAAAACTGGCGCAACGACCATGAGAACTTTTTAGTCTTTCAAAAATCTAGCTAAAGAATAGACTGAAGTATTTTAAGAATTCCTCGGTAGAATAGCCAAAAATATCAAGAGTAGTGTTGTATAGATAGATCATTTAATGGTCTTGTGCTTTTGACCTTGGTTGTGATAGTCATATGAGATAAGATTTACATTGATTCTCCGCGTTGTTTTTTAAAACATTAAGTCACATCAACATTTATTGCCAGCGGTTGACACACCTTCTTTGATGACGTCACAATTGAAGGCTTTCAAAAGCAGCAAGGTCTGTTTTACAAGCACTTCTCTCTTGTCAGTGTAATGATTTTGTATCCGTGCAGTTAATAAACGTTGAGGTGATCCACGTTGTGTGGCATGTGTAGTAATTATTGAAAAAACCGTGACTATAATCATCTCCTTGTATTCTGTTGATAGCTGTGTCTTTCTGGCTGCCCTACGCTAGTTCCGTTGTCACTAATAAACAATAAAAGTTTCATACGATGTTACTCCTGTTGCATGATTGATGTGGGGTTGGACGATAGCCGTTGATTATCTTTTGGATGGTCATCAGGGGGGTAGCCGGGATTTTTCTAGAGGTACCCACAATTTCGCAAACCCTCCTCCCCCCCCCCCTCCCTTACAACAACGTTTTCATCCGATGCTTTATAAGTGATGAACAATTACTACTTACAGATATTTCTAGCAACCACAATTTGCCGTCTGTCCTCTTTGAATTTATATATCCTGCAGCTTGCTACCATCTGCGCCCTTCTTCCTGCCTTTTCTCTAAATACATCGGTCCACCACTCGTCGTTTCTCTGGAAACCGTTGGTGGGGCCTACTTGCAAAAAACATCAAAAAATATCTAAGACATTCTGCTAACATGCTTGTTTCTTTTTTTGATTTTTTTTAAGTACCAAGGAATCTAAAAATTGAAGTATTCAGCCCCTGCCTGCAACTCACGCAAAATAGTCTGATTCTGGACTCAACGCCACGGATTCCGGATTCTCTTTCAAGGGAACTTTTTTAATGGATTCTGCACTCTATTGTTAACTGGATTCCAGATTTCTTGTGCTGCATTCCTGATTCCGGATTCCAAAAGAAAATGTCCTACAATTTTCTTAAGTTTATTTTTTCATATTTCACTCCCCAGGTTAGGCTATTTTCCTAGCAAAAGGAAACCTAAAATTTCCGGATTAAAAAATGTGTGGAGAGAGGAATCAGAAAAATTCTCCCTTTCAGTAATACGTTAAATTGCATCTAACTAGCCTAGGCATAATAAAACTGAAGCCCTTGCAATTTCGAAAACACTTACTGAGTTCCCCTAGGACGACCGAACAGATACAAATTTTATAGCGCCACATAGCGAGCATTTCTAGTGATCTAATAGTTCTCTGGACAGCCTACAAAGTGTTTTCAATGTATTTAGGAGGAAATCGTCGTTGGGTGCCCCTGACGGAATGACATACTCCGGTAACAATATCAAAATGCCCAGGTGTCTAAATCAAACGGAAATAGACTTGAGCGTCGACTTTAAACTCAGCACCAGTAGAGAGTTTACAGTTGATTTTTAAGTTTCATTTGCAGTCATGAACGAGTGCTAAACAGGAAAACATAATTGTCACGCAGATCATGCACACTGCAACACCAAAAGGAGACAGTTTTTTATTTTTGGAAGCTTCTAGGGTATGCAGGAAACGGTCTCTGATCTCAATCCTGCTTTGCGTCCTCCTGTCGATCGACTCTCCGCTATGGCAGATTAGCACAAATTTAGGCACATTTTTTAAATGGTCATGATCAGTTGTTGAGGTTGTTGTTGAGGTTGTAACTAGAAATATATGATTTTCGTTATCATTTTCAGATGTTGATATTGAGTGCATCCAAGAATCACAGACTGCCTTCAAAGCCTTGCGTCTTGCCAAAATACTGATAGCTCGTGCAATTGTCATTGTCAAGATTGATACATAGGTGACGGGAAGACACTCTGCAACCCTAAATGTTAAGGGATTATTGGACAAATGGAGGGGTGATGGATTATAGTTAGTTGATAGCGCGTCCTGCTAAACGGTTGCTATCAAAGCGCCGTGTTCTCAGCAAACCAACCCTATCTCACTAGCCTCAACAAATTGCTGTGATCATTCTGGCGAAACCTTTAATGGAGTGGCATCATATGTTTATTCAGTCGCTTCGTTTGATTCATTTGCCATCCACTAAAATTGTAAAATAATCAGAATACCATGACTCATAATCACTTGGATCATGGTGGATAGAATTTAGCGATAAATCCTTTCGTCAATATGGGATTTATCAGTTCCTCAGGTGCACCATGATCCAAGTAATCTTGGATCATAAAAGGAACGAACCCTGAATAAAGAAAAAGGAGAGATTAACCTCAGGAAAGGATGAGGGTCAATATAACATACGCCTGCCGGTTCATCAGCTTAAAGTAAGAAGCGAAAGAAAAAAGATTTATGTAAGAAAGTATAGTTTTTCACAATGTCAATAAAAGTTAATTGAAACACTTTTGTACTCATAGGACCCTTGTGGAATTAAAAATAAATTGTAATTCTCCCTGTTAACAAATGCATCAGAAAAACACTCAGCGGTTTTGTCCTTCACTGTAACAGTTACTTGTGACAATGCCGGAAGGAAATTTTTGCTGACTGTGAAAGCCTCGGAAAGGACAGTGATTGAACAAAACCCATCACCTACCTTGTACCAGGAGGAAACACTCGAGTTCTGTCGATGGCCGAGGAAGACACAAAGGGATGGTTTGGAATAATTAGCTCCACTATATATAGTAACGGACTGGTAACTGATGAAACCTATGGAAATGCAACAGCAATTTTTATCGTGGATTGAATTCCCCGGATTTTAATGACCACAATCGGCGACAAAATGAGTTGAGACACTTCGCCCAAAACTGGCCTTTTTTACGTTTTATTAACTTCAAAAGGAGGAAATATTGCTTTCCTCCCCCATCCCCTCCGTGCAACGTTGTGCCCTTGTTCTAGCTACCTACAGAAAACAACAAACACCCCAACTTTGAATGGAGGGGACAGGGGAGGGGTGCGGATTCTTTTGTTCTCCAAAGTTACCCTAGTTAATTACAATGTCTCAACAATTTTGTCGCCGATTGCAGGTCTGGCCTTTCGCAAAAGTGGTTGGGAACCATAGTGTCAGCCCCTGGAACACAATAGATGGCATAGCAGAGACGGTTAAGTGAATATGGGCCAATAATGATGAAACTACAGTAAACAAAACGAAAAAAATGAGGCGAGTGTGCAACTGTAGTCAGTTTTAAGAGGACGAAGCGGGTAGCCGGAAGTATTATAATGTTAATATTAAATTTCATGGCTGCCTCCAGTCACTCGGCTTTTTAAAGGTCCACTTTAATTGAGTGTAAATGTATTTACTATAATAGTATAGTAATTAAGTGCTAGTTAAGGAGATTATTTCTACGTCTCCTACAGAGACGGGACTTCCATTTTACGTGGTCATCCTAGCTACACGAAGCCTGATCTATCTGTTTGCATATAGGGCAAAGGAAGTACCTTGACTTCATTTCTCACTACTGTTGTAAGAACCTGAGTACTAGTCCGGCCTCAAGAGAATCGAACCCACGACCTTCCGCTCTGCAGTCAAGTGCTCTACCGAGTTAGCTAATGGCCTACGAAGGTACTGAAAAAGGTACTGCGTGAGATCTGCTGGACTGCGATGTTTATTAAGAGGAAGGCATGCGTTATTGGAGAAAAAAAAAAGGAATTCCATGCTGCCAAATATAATTATACAATAAATATGGCTGGATAGGTGACCTTTATATGTGGTAAAGTATAGAGTGGTACAGAATGTGATATAGCATAGCAATAACGCCAAAATGTTTTACCCATTGCCCATATGGTATTTTCACGAGAGATTTTCATGAATCAGCACCCTTAGATATATTTCGTGACTTTTTTGTGGGTGTTTTAAGGAGATGTAGCCGGTCCAGGTATATGGTGAAATATACTTTCAAATATCAATTTAGTACTCTAACGTTTTTCTGACTTAAGGTCTCTCAGATTTCTTTACATGGCAATCTTTTTTTTGAATACATGAGTCTCTGAAAATGTATTCTGCTGTATTTTATCTCTATTTTGGTTCATTCGATTGGGACTGATCACAGGAAAAAAATCGTTGGATAGAAAGTATGTACTACTTCGCCAAGCAGGCGTAAAACAAAATAAAAGTGTTGTAAAGTATCCGTTGTGGGAAGAAAATATCATTTTTCACTGTTTCAAAGACATCTGGTTGATTATTACGTAGGTCCGCTCTTAAAAGTCATCTACTAATTACATATTTGTGGCTTTACGTGAGTTTGCCCATGCTGCCAAACATGATAAATAAGGCTGGATAGGTGTCCTTTACATGTGGTAAAGTATAGAGCGGTACAGTATGTGATATAGTATAACAAAATAACGCCAAAATGTTTTACCTTAATTTGCGACACGATATTTCCACAAGAGATTTTCATGAATTAGCACCCTTAGATTACCCTTCGTACCAGAGGTTTTTTCTCGCGTGCCGAAGGCCGAGGACACGAGCGGCGAAGTCGCAAGAAAAAACCTTTCTCTTTTCGCGCGGGTCACTTTTTAGACTTGACCGAAACGGGAAACCGCGAATGAAAAGCCTCTGGCACCCAGGGTACCCTTAGATATATTTGACATTTTTTGGTGCGTTCTAAGGAGATGTAGCCGGTCCGGGTATATGGCGAAATATACTTTCAAATCAATTTGGTAATCTAACAAATTCTCTGTTAATGTCTTGCGATAAATGACAAAGCTTAAGATTTCTTTACATGGCAATCTTTATTTTTGAATACATATGAGTCTCTGAAAGTGCATTCTGCTGTACTTTCTTTCTAAAAAATCGTTTGATAGAAAGTTCGTCAGTACTTCGATCGCCAACACGCAGACGTAAAACAAAAGGGTTATAGGGTATCCGTTATAGGAAAGAAAATCATTTTTCACTATTTCCAGTTAGACATCTGGTTGATTATTACGTACCGCTATTAAGAGGCAATGTCCCTAAAAGCGTTCCACTCGATTTCAGACTCGAAAACACTTTTGCCTCATATTTATATCATCAATACCACTATCCATCCTTATAACGAAAATGCAGTTAGAATGAGAAAATAGTTTATTTTACTGCCATTATCAGCATTTCATCTCTGAACGACCGTTACCGGCTAAAATATGCAAATTTTAGACGCTGTTATTCAGGTTTTTCAAGGATCATTAAAAGCTACTGCGGGCCGTTAAAACCTAGACCATTTGCACTCATTTGGAAGTATATTGCTTCTTCTTACTGTTCCAATACGATTTAGCCGTATTTCTCTGTAATCAGCAAAAACAGGTTATCTTTATTCTAGTAATTCAATTAAGTAAGCAAACTGCACCAAAATATGCCTCAGAAATTTCACAAAATTCTTAAAAGTGGCACCTAACCTAGACTTAAAAACATGTTTTAGTTAAAGATAAAGAGGTATTCTATCAATTTATGCAATAAAACTTGTGGCACAACGCGGTTCAGAATTAAAGTTTTCGATTTAAATTTGCATATTGATGCTGAATTTTCATTGCGTGACACAGGCTGCTTTGACAGAAAAATGTCTCGTCCAGTTATCCAAATATTTGTCGCGTCTTCTATTTTCCAACCAAAAACTAATTTATCTCTCTCTTCTTCCTTCTTCGATGATACCTGTTGTTCCAAAATTCCGCAGGTGTACGTAAGATGCAGTTTTAAGCTTGATAAAATACCCAGTTGTCCCAACATTTGTGTTAAAGTGCAGTGTTCTTTAAATTGTCAAGATGCAGATTTCAAATTTCTTTTCAGAATTTCTTTTCAGCTGCATTACCCAGTATTTGATACGACTTTATCTCCATCACATTTTAAAAATGAACGTTAGATGTTAAAAAAGTAAATCTCCCACAGCGTTATTAAATATGCGCGAACAGGTCAGAAACTTTTGGACAAGAACTACAAGAACTGGAATGCGGACCGCGAATAAATAGTTTTGCTTTATTTAATTATCACTTAACAGGAGCACACATTTTTATCTAATTTAAAGACCTTTCCTAATGAAATTTCAATAAGATGGTTTCGTCCTGTCACTGTCTGTTTCTTCTATTGAGAGTGGTCAGCTATATTCCACACGCTCCTTGGTCCACAGTCCGGGATCCAACGCTACCCACTTACACAGCCATTTGGCAGCGAAGTTGGCACGCGCAAATACTACAGCGCTGATACCACAACTTCAACATGAATTTCGAATCGTGCAGCTTTAGGCAAATTAAGAAAATAGCGTGTGGAAGTTCGCGCAATTTGTCCCAAATGGTTAAAGTAGATGAATGTCAGGACACAATTACGACTCAGCTTGAAACCTGTCATCTATCAAAGTCTGGACTCAGTGAAGCGGAACTAATACTGTCAAGGGCCGGTCATTTTGACCTTACGAAAGATCAAGTACAACAGATGGTAATTTGCCCACAACATCGGCATAAACTCGGAAAATTTTGGCGGCCACCTCGTTCTTGCCAGTATCCATCGCATAGTGGACCAAGAAAAAAACATTGTAACGAAAGGCATGTAATTGGTTTGGAGGCTGCGAAGAACATACAGTCGGTTTTTAAAGTCACCGTGGGAATAGGATCACGTAAGAATTAAAAATACCACGTGACAAGGCGGCCATGGTGGGGGTCAAAACAAAAGAATATTTCCTCGAAGAATTTACATGAAAATAGATTTGAGTTCCCAGGGGAGAGAAATGCTTTTGTTCTTGACCACCAACATGGCCGCCGTGACGTCACGTGCAAACCAGCAAACCGTAAAATTCCGAAAATAAGCCCCGGGGCTTATATTTTTCAAAGACCGTTTTTGAGGGGCTTATATACGGAGGAAAATTTGGGTGTCAAAATCGATTGGGCTAGCCATAGAAGTACATTTACCGTTTTTGCTTTGTTTTACTTTGTATTTAAGGGCAATTTTCCAAGTACAAGCCCCGGGGCGCTTATATTTGGCGGGGCTTAATTATACACGGAGGGGCTTATTTTCGGAATTTTACGGTAATTTAATTACTTAATTCTTTATCAAGATGAGTGTTTTTCTTCTTTGAGAAGACAAAGGGAAAATGGAAAAATTTTTGATGATAATGATAATGACGACGACGATGATGATAACGAAGTACTGTAATTGTTACTGTTGTCATAAAAATTGCAAGACCATGATGAACTCAGTAGTTCACTCAATCTTTTCTATTCAGCAATATGTGGGAAGTGTAGAAGCAAACATAAGGAAGTGATGGACAAAAGTAGGAAATGGCTTAAGTTAGATCCTGATAAGGAAGAAGAATGCGATCCGCATCACAGTGCTGCAGCTTACGGCTTAAGAAACAGGTAAACGATCGTTGTTGGCGGCTATCTACCTCTCCTTGTAGACGCCTGCATTCTCCGTGTTGATGATGTAAAAAATTGACCTCTGAACAAACCCCTTAAAGGTCTTGGGATATCTAAACACTTTTCTGAAAGATCCGCATTTGGCCCTTTCAGGACCAAAGGTACACACCGGGTTTACTAAATTACTCGCTGCGGCATATATCATTCCGATTTTGCGACTCAACTGCTGCGCTCATTTGCGGAATGCGATTATTTTGAGGGCGGCGTTTACTTAAAAATCCTCATAGATTTATAAAAAAAATGGTTACTTTTGGCGGAAAAAATGGGCTTGCTAACTTTCGCCGTTCCGAACTACAAAACAGTGCTAGGCAGAAAAATAAGTTTCCCACACTGTTTTAGGAAGAGTGTCATGTTCGGGTTGTGTTTTCTTGCTTTCACGGGGGGGGGGGGGGGGGGGGGTTAAATAGGGGCAGCACTTCATCAAGGTGACGCAATATCTGCGTCCATAACATATGTCGGTTTACTTAAGATGTCATTTTCCAAAAGTGCCAAAATGTTTTGTTTCCAACTGTTGGCGAACTGTAGTGCAGTGTTAACAAAACAAATTTTAAAGACGCCTTTTATTCTATCAGGCTGCTAAAAGAAACTTTCGCGCCTGAGACCCCACAAACGGACAGGCTTGCAGGCGCTAAATGGACGCCTGGATGTTGGAGTGGGGTTGGTAGTGGTAGTTCGCAGGAAGACGTACATACAGACGAAATTCCTGAAGTATCCGATGACGTCGTTGCTGATTTTAACGAGGGAATGGCGAAAATAGCTAGACATTCAAAAAGGGAAGACCTCACGCCACTAACATTCCAACTGTCCACGACATGGGAGGAAGCAATACCGGATGAAAGAAAAACTTGCATAGAGAAAGCAACGAAAGCATGTGAAGTAATCTGCAGTGTTATAGCTCCGAAAGACGGTGAAAAACTTTTTCAAGCGATACACCAGCCTACCGCGAACGATCTTGATGAACCAACAGAGGATCTTATTGCCTTGATGTCTGCATATCGAGACGCCATGACAAAAAATGTTAAGATTCAAATACTCAGCATCTACGCTTATCAGTATACCATGAAGCTGTTACAGAAATTCCACGAGCCTTATGAAAAGATAAGTTTGAGACAAATAAAAAGGGCGAGATCGCATGCAAGGAAACGAGGGCCTGGGTCAAATGTTCCGAAAGTATTCAGCCATCGAGTACGTCTGGACACAAACAAAGTCGACCACTTTATAGATTTTGTAAACCGTCCTTATTTCTACCAAGACGTCGCCTTTGGAACGCGAACACTGACCTTAGATGGGGGAGGCAAAATAACAATGCCCAACGTAATCCGGACCGTGACTAGATCGACCATGATTATGCAGTACCTTCAACATTGCGAAGAAGAATCATTTGAACCGGCTAGCCGCTCAACCCTTTGTCGCATTCTTGAAGTGAGAGAGGCTTCACAGCAGAAGTCTCTCAGTGGTCTGGACAACATTGCAGCAGAAGGGGTCGCATCTTTTGAGCGGCTGTTGAGTATTCTAGAAGAGCTGAATCAGGCTGGTGCCGACAAAAGAAGAGTTACAGAACTGGCAAAGAAATTGAACGATGGGAAAAGATACCTGAAGACGGAGTTTAAAGTGAACTGTTCAGCAGAGGAGAGTGAGTGCGCAGACCACTGCAGAAAATTTGCGTTAAGCGATCCAGTTGATCCATGCTTCAACCATCAGTGCTCACACTCACACAATATGGTGTGTGAACAATGCGAACAGTTGAAGGCAACGTTAGACGAGATGGAAGAAAGTATAAAGAAACACTCCAGCCATCTTTACAGCCAAGAACAAAAGCATGATCTTCTTTACGATTTTGAAAGATCTAAGAATTACATCTTTCTTTGGAAATCTCATGCCTTACGCTCTGTCAACCGAGAATCTGCTAAACAAGAAGCCCTCCAAAGTCTTGACAGTCAGTCAGTCCTTGTTGTTATTGACTGGGCGATGAAATTTCTTCAAATGAAATACAGAGAAAAACAAAGTGAATGGTTTGCTAAAAGAGGCCTTAGCTGGCATATAAGCAGTGTGATCTCAAATGACCAAGAAACGCAGAAAGTCCTGTCGTATGCCCATTTATTAGATTCGTGTTGTCAAGATTGGTATGCGGTTGCATCTATTTTAGAAAACCTTTTTCAAAACATCAAAATAAATTTTCCAAATGTTAAGCACGCATTTCTACGTTCTGACGAGGCTGGCTGCTACCATTGCAATCACCTAATAGCAGCAGTCAAAGATATTGGAGATCGAGTGGGAATTACAGTTGCACGTTATGATTTTTCAGAACCCCAGCAAGGAAAGGATGATTGTGACAGGGTGCTTTGTCCCATGAAAGCAGCCATAAGAAAGTATTGCGCGGAAGGCCATGACATCATGAACGTAGGAGCAATGCACGAGGCCCTTAAGGAACGGCCTGTCAAAGAAACGACAGCGGCTGTAGCCATTTTGGATGAGTCATCCAGAATTCTTGAGGTTCAGAAGATAAAACAATTTAGTGAGTTACACAACTTTAGATACGAAGAGAGTGGGATAAGAGTGTGGAAAGCTTACGCTGTTGGGGTCGGCAAGCTTATCCCTTGGCAATCTTTGTACGTACGGCACCAGGGCTGCACAAATATATCATTAATGGAGGGAAAAGGATTCTTCACCAACACAGAAATAAGAGACCTTCATCGCCCAAGAAAGTGTCAAGCAAGGAAAGACCACGTTGAAATTGATGATCAGCCATCGATGTTTGTGTGCCCTGAAGAAGGCTGTAACTGCACTTTTGACTCTTTCTCCGAACTTGAGTTGCATACAGACGTAGGAATACATGATAACAGGAAGTCGGAAAGTCTTTATGATAAAGTACGGAAAAACTGGGCTGAAAAATTTTCTTCTATTGAGAACCAGAAGTTAACAAGCAACAAATCCTCCACTGGTCTGACTGTTAACAGCACAAATTCTCGTCTAAGTATCGGATGGGCTCTTAACAACGGTAGAACTGGCGGAGTTCGTTTTTCTGAGAACGTGAGACGGTACCTTACAACAAGGTTTGAAATAGGAGAAAGAACGGGCAAAAAAGCCAATCCAGAAGAGATCGAACGTCAAATGCGCAACGCCAGAAATGAACGGAATGAAAGATTGTTTCAAAGAGAGGAGTGGCTCACCAAGACCCAAATAATGGGGTTTCTTTCACGCCTCGCTTCACGGCAGAGAACTCGCGGTCAGGATGCTATATCAAAGGAACAGACATTTGATATTACAGCAGATCAGAATGACGACATCGACGCCCTCATTGGAGACTCTGATCGCAACAATTTGTTTGACGACATTCAAAGCAGAATTGGACTAGAGCATCCGATAGTATATGACACATATGATCTTTGCGCCTATCACAAGGAAGGAAAGCTACAGGCCTTCAATGTTGCAATGCTCAAGACTATTCTTCGGCACTTTGAAGTACCTTTCCGAGCAAAAGATAAAAAGGCAGACCTTATTAGGTTGTTAACAGAGGTTATCCAAGAATGCGACTGCTGAATAGAGTCTACTGTCCCTTATATCAGACAAAAGGGACAACAATATTTCTTCTTGTAACTGAATCAATTAAGCTTTTATTGTGCAAGTCTTAGTTAATTTTTTTTCCGAAAATTCTTTCGCATGTTGAGTTTTTTCGTATTTGTTATGTGACTTTTACGCGATGACACGAAACGGAGACGCTTAATTCGATAAAATATTTAAATAATCTAATTGTTTTCTTATAAACCCGCCAATCGAACACTGTCGAGCTCACTTAACTCACTGTCCATCACGGAATAACCAAAGTTCGAGAAATCAAAATTCCAGCTAGAATTCAAGGCTCGATCTTCAACTGTCCAGTCTGTCTCTGAATTCCCAGAAGAGAAAGCACATAGAATAACAAACCAAATACAGACTGAAATATGACCATTATGACTGATGCTAGAATTTTCATATGTCGAACTTAAGCTACTGACAACGTGTAGCACGGCCTATTATATTTGCGATTAGTGGTTGGTTGATTCATCACGCCTTAATAATGTACTATATGACCTACTATTACTAAAGTTGCTTAAGTTAAGGTACCTAGACATTGACTGTACACATTTCACCGTTTTCAAGCAAAAATAGCAATCAGTTTAGTCGTGATGGGAATTCATAAACATGTAATTAAAATGTGGACTAGACGTGAATAGACACCCTATTCTGGTTTTCGATTTCTCGGCTTTTGGAGTCCAATCCTCATTTTCACAACTTATCTTTAAGGACTACCGTGTACTCTCGTCCCATACAGTGTAAAGGTCAATTCGTGAAGGACTTGCCCGCTGTAAAATGTAAATACTTAATTTTACCTGTAAAAAAAATGTTCCCTAAAAACGCAACTGTTGTATGTCGAATAAAGCACGTTTGGAAGGGCGAGACTAACAAAGGTTAGTGGCAAAGGTAAGTAAACTTAATGGTCTACACTTCCGTTCAGTTTTCCTGTAAATACCCGGCATTGTAAATCGAACCCAATCGAACTCAATCGAACTCAATCGGTGGATTGAGTTCGATTGAGTTCGGCAATCGAACGAAATCGAACTCACCGAAAAGAAAAAAAATCAATCGAACCCAATCGAACGTTCGATTTTTCGAACTCGTGATTTATGTAAAACAGACGTTGAAAATCCATTACCAGATCTTAAAGCTCGAGTTACTTCAGCCCTGAGTGTAGCGCACGTGTTTTTCGTAAACGAAGAAATTCCGCAGAAATGGCTTCAGATGCGTTGTGGATCGTAAGTTTCAAATGTATAGTCAAAGGCTACCAGGAATGCCGCTTTGACGTCAAGGATGGCGAAGTTTTCAGGGTTTCTATAATGGCAGTAAGATGCTCCCAAACGTCCAATATACTGACGCTCGTTGACCTCTTACTCTCTTGTTCACTGTTAATTGTCCAAGATGAATTTGAGAGAATCATGTATATCGTTAGTAAGATATTTTTCATAATCATCCATCTACTTTATGCCGTAGCCTGTATCGCGGTTAGTAATTTGCTTGTATTTTTGCATAAAAGTAATCCTTCGAGTTGTCTTGCCGCTATTGTAAGTTAGCTAAAAAAAGGAAAGGGTACGACAATTTCGAAATACGCCCGCGGGAATAATGATAGCTTTGTTTTGTTCTGTTCTGTTCTCCTAACTGCCGTGGACAGTTTATAAATGGGATTTGTGTTATTGAATAAATAGTAAAAAAAGCGCAAGAAAAACTTGCTTTGACGGGCTTGCTTTGGGCTGGCTTTGTATAGGTTCACCAGAGCCAATCGAACGAAATCCATTTAATTGTGTTCGATTGAGTTCGGTTTCCGAACTCAATCGAACACAATCAGACGGATTGAGTGCGATTGAGTTCGATTTGTTCGATTGAATTCGATTTGTTCGGAAATCGAACTCACTGAAAGTGTGGTGTTCGATTTCGTTCGATTGCCGAACCCAATCGAACTCAATCCACGGATTGAGTTCGATTGAGTTCGATTGAGTTCGATTTTCGAACGTTCGATTTACTATGCCGGGGTAAATAAAGTACAAAAAAAGTTGCCCAATGGCATTTTTTATTATTTTTAAGCTTAATAATATCAATACTTATAACAAAATATTACAACAAGCAAATGCGATGACCTTTCTAAAGTCTCGCCTGTGACTATGCTTCCAATGAAAGCGTTAAAACGATTTATTTAGTAAATAAAAATTAAGGTTTGGCTGCTGAACTTTTAGGAATAATTAACATTCTGAAGATATATTTATTGAAAAAGGAAGAAGAGGAAGAAAAATAATTTTTTTTGGTTAAAAAAACATATTTTACTTCCGAGCGGCAAGTATTTGGAGAAATTTCCCGTCGAAGCAGCCGGTGTCACGCAACGCGAATTCTGCATCAATATGTAAATTTGAGTCGTAACCTTCAAGTCTGAATCGCGTTGTGCCACAAGTTTTATTGCATAAATTGATAGAATACCTCTTTATCTTTAACTAAAACATGTTTTTAGGTCTAGGTTAGGTGCCACTTTTAAGAATTTTGTGAAATTTCTGAGGCATATTTTGGTGCAGTTTGCTTACTTAATTGAATTACTAGAATAAAGATAACCTGTTTTTGCTGATTACAGAGAGATACGGCTAAATCGTATTGGAACAGTAAGAAGAAGCAATATACTTCCAAATGAGTGCAAATGGTCTAGGTTTTAACGGCCCGCAGTAGCTTTTAACGATCGTTAAAAACCTGAATAACAGCGTCTAAAATTTGCATATTTTAGCCGGTAACGGTCGTTCAGAGATGAAATGCTGATAACGGCAGTAAAATAAACTATTTCCTCATTCTAACTGCATTTTCGTTATAAGGATGGATAGTGGTATTGATGATATAAATATAAGGCAAAAGTGTTTTCGAGTCGGAAATCGAGTGGAACGCTTTTAGGGACATTGCCTCTTAAACTTCACCTGCTAATTACATATTTGTGGCTTTAGGTGTGTTTGGCTAATTTTCCATATGCAAGAATAAGAATAAGAATTTTGCAGGTCTTGAACCTGCTGAGGTGGATATCCGCTTTCATCAGCATAGTTCTTTATACTTTACTCAGCTGATTCAATAATTGTTTAGATAGAACTCTAGAATATATTATTCCTTTACAGAGCTCATTAGTTAAAGTTAAATCAAGGTGAGTGTGCTGAAGGTAATGTTCACATTGCCGACTGCAATTCAAAATCTTCTGAAAAAAAAGTGCTGACTCTGAGATCAGAGTTGCTCCTCTGAGATAACATTTCATGAATAAGTTATGAAGACTTAGTCGTTTGGTGATAAATTAGCCTTTGTCAACTTGTATTTCTCTTTCATGTTCTCGACGATTACAAAAAAAAAACAAAACAAAAAAAAAAAAACATCTCTCCAAATAATCCGTAGAATTAGAAAATCTTCGTGAGGGGCATTAGGCTTCTTCTTGAAGTTAATCATAAATTGTAAATACATATTTTATAGGAAGCGCAAGTGCGAATGAATGACCCGCCATGAAGATAAAGCTAATGGCGGATGAAGAGAAAAAGTCCATTATTTGCCAGACGAAAGAAGATAGTTATGCTAATGGCCTCGTAAAGACTCAGCTCTGGGCAAGTTTTCATATGCGAGCTGATACTCGGAGAACGGGGCACCAATACTTCCGGGCCGGGATGATCCATGAATCCATTATGGTATCGACCAAAAGGAAGAAGAGGAGGGGTTCCATATCAATTACTGTCAGTATAATGTTGCCCCGTGAAGTTTCTATTTGCAATTTCTTCCAGCTAAATGTCCAAAAATTGGATCCGTGATCGCTGATTTAGGACTATTGGCGTTGATTCAATCTTAAACTACTACAAGCAGCTTAAAAACGTTTTTCAGCGGTTTCCACTGCTTTTCAGTGAATAGGTATTTTAATAGGAAACCTGTCATGCGCTTAAAATTGTTTTCAATTTATCTGCTCTGAGTAATGAAACTTTTATAGGAACCATACCACAACAGCTCAAAATATTTTCGGTCTTTTATAATAGGATAGCGTACACATTGCCCCTGAGACTTCGCAACTTGAAATCTTTTGATGATCTTCTTGCATGTATTCATACTTTTATTGAATAGTCTTAAAATAAAATTTCAGTGAGTAAATGTAAGAAAACCGAACATTTGTCGATTAATAATAAATAGTCGTATAATGTTAACAAATATCTAGCTCCGCCTTTTTTTTCTGCTAATTGACTCCAAAATAAATTGACTTAAGAGGTGTTAATTACCGCGCAAGTTTTAATTTTCTGTAATTGAAGCAATTCCATTTAATCCTTCGTGTTCTTTCGCAACACTTTCTCGAATAAGCTTCTGCCTTGGGACAGAGGTCTAGGTAAGTAACATCTCTGGGCTTTAGTCTTCTAAGTTGATTACAAAGAGGAAATGTAATATCATATTTTCAAGAAGTTTAGCAAACTCTCCAATACGAGCTCATACACGTTTCCATTTGAGACAACAGGCACCACTCTATATTTTGACGACGCAACAAGAACGCCGGAAAAGCAACTTTGCACTTGCATTGCGCTTTTTTGTACATTTCTTTGCCGTCAATGCCCGACTTCGAAGTAGAATTGCCTAATTTCACGTTTTATGGAGCGTGTAAAGACACGACGAGGAAATTTAATTCCGCTTTCTGAACTCGGAGATGGGTCTTAGGAGTTTAATGACAAGACAGTTCGCCTATGTCTGACAAAGAGAGGGAGCTGATGTTTAGAATTACGCGAAGCTACTTCTAAGATAACTTTTTCGCTACCGTCGGAAGGTGATAACACGGTAGAGCCGTGAAGGAGGGAAAATTAGAAGAAACGGACTAAGAAAAGAAGAACATTCTTCATTAGATTGTAAATTTTTAGCACGAAAGTACTAAAGGACACCTAATAATTTCACATCTCCTACACTGGAGACAGAAGGAGAGGCACTTTACGTGTTCATCCGAGCCACGAAAAGATCTGGCCGTTTGCAGGGCAAAGGTAAATATTGGTCCGGCCTCGAGGATCGACCTCGCGGCCATCCTTCCGCTCTGCAGTCAAGTGCGTGAGATCTGCCGGACTGCGATATGCATTAATAAGAGGAAAGCATGCGTTATTGGACGACAAACAAAAAAAGGAATTTCATGCTGCCAAATATAATAAATATGGCTGGATATGTGTCCTTTATATGTGGTAAAGTATAGAGCGGTACAGAATGTGATGTAGCATAGCAAAATAACCCCAAAATGTTTTACCTATTTGTAATATGACATTTCCACGACAGATTTTCATGACGTGAGCACCCTTAGATTCACGCACTCTCAAGTGCGTGAGATCAACGGACTGCGATGTGCATTAATAAGAGGAAAGCGTGCGTTATTGGACGAAAAAAAAAAGGAATTTAATGCTGCCAAATATAATAAATAAGGCTGGATATGTGTCCTTTATATGCGGTGAAGTGTAGAGCGGTACAGAATGTGATATAGCATAGCAAAATAACCCCAAAATGTTTTACCTATTTCAATATGACATTTCCACGAGAGATTTTTGTGACGTGAGCACCCTTAGATATATTTGACATTTTTTTGTGTGTTCTAAGGAGATGCAGCCGGTCCGGGTGTATGGTGAATATACTTTCAAATCATTTTCGTAACGTAACGTTTTTCTGACTTAAGGTCGCGCGATAAATGACAATGCTCACGATTGCTTTACATGGCAATCTTTATTTTTGAATACATGAGTCTAAAAATGCATTCTGCTGTATTTCTTCCTTTGGTTCATTCCATTAAGACTGAGAAAAAAAATGGTTGGATAGAAAGTACGTACGACGCCAAGCAGACGTAAAACAGAAGTGTTGAAGAGCATCCATTATGAAAAAAAAAAAATCATGTTTCACTATTTTCAAGACGTCTGCCGTTGCTGGTTGATTATATTTATGTAGATCCGCTGTTAAACATCATCTACTAATTACAAATTTGTGGCTTTAGGTGGGTTTGGCAAATTTTCCATATGAAAGAATAAAAATAAGAATTTTGCAGGTCTTGAACCTGTTGAAGTGGATATCCGCTTTCACCCGCATATTCTTTATAGCCTTCTAATAGCCTTTATAATAAGAATAATGATAATAATACTTATACCACTGATATCAATATTATAAAGGAAAGAAAGGGAGATGTAAAGAATCAACCGTAAGAGGACACAGAAAAAATCTGAGCCCCAGATGGGATTCGAACCCACGACCGTCTAGAACACGGAGGGTCGTGGGTTCGAATCCCATCTGGGGCTCAGATTTTTTCTGTGTCCTCTTATGGTTGATTCTTTACATCTCCCTTTATTTCCTTGATAAAAATACTACTAATAATAATTTTAATAATAATTAAAGTTCTTAAAAACGCATTCTGCATATAAATGTCTCCTCGCGTTTTTCACCTGCTGAACCGATTGCTTCGATTAAGGTCGGAGATCATCACGTTCAGCCTAGTAGTGTTCTCCGTCTTTGACGGATTACATTTAAGCATATTGCATGAATTCCAGCTCATGATATCATCTAGTCACAAACTCAGATTTTCAAGCTAAAGCAACGGCGTGGTTCCGCATAAAAATGTAGAGCTGGGTGTCGTCAGCATACATCATTGGGTCGAAACCGTCTGCGGAGATGATATCTTCAAGATCGGCGATATACAGCGAGAATACCAGCGGTCCAAGGACCGACCCTTGCAGAACACCACAAGACAAATATCTTGGTGGAGAAAGAATCTTATCGAGAGCAATGCATTGAGGACGATCTTGAGGGTGTGATTCAATCCAACGAAGAACCATTTCGGAAAAGCCATAGCAATAACCAAGCCTATCGAGAAGAATAGCGTGGTCTATTGTGTCAAAAGCCACGGATAGATCTACCATGACTAAAACAGCTTCGCATTTATTGTCAGTGGCCTGATATATATCATTAACAACTTTTAGAAGGGCAGTTTCAGTACTGTGATGCTTTCTGTATGCTGATCGCATTTAAGCAAATAGCCCCATGGTGGTGAGTATTCCTCAATCTGGAAAGCCATTATTCTCTCTTGAAGATTGGAGATGGGCCGGTAGTTGGCAAATCCATCAGCGTCAAGGTTGACCTTTTTTTTTTATCAGAAGACGAATTAGTGACTTCTTGAAGAAAGAGGGGAAATTCCCTGATCCAAAGACAAAAATCAAGTAGGTAATAACCAAGTAGGTATTGGATCGAAAGCACAACTTTTACCTTTGGATGACTGAATGATAGTCTTGAGACCATTCGGAGAGACATGATCAAACTGACTGAAAGAGGTAAAGCACAATACAAAAGTCACACATTTAGACCGAGAGCAAAAGAGGGAGCACGTCTGATATCGATGATTTCAGATTCGAAGACTCTAAGTCGCCAAAACTCGCCACCAAGTGTTCAACAGAGTCATGTCTCGGTAGAGTTGGAGAAGACTTTAAGCTGAACATACCGTCTTCTTAATTTCTCATTCAAGTAATTGGTTTTCGAAACCTCCAACAAGCGATGTAGTAAATGCGGCAGGCTAGATTGTAAATTTGCTTGTCGAGTGATAACTTAGTGGATTGAAATGTTCTTTCACAGCGCCTTTTTCGGTGGCTCGATCCAGTATTTTGTAGGTACACCTTCCATCTTTGAATCAACCAAGCGCGGTAAATTCTCGCGTGCTGCATGGGTATTTGATGTTTTGCTAAACTCGAGAGACAACAGGAAATCTCAGAGTGAAAACTTAGCCAGATCTATGAGTATTGTTGTGCCAGCAGAATTAGCAGTTTTTTGGGGGAGTAAAAGTGGGGGGTAAAATTTAATAAATGTTTCATGAATAAAATGCGCGGGAGACTAGAAAAAAAAAATAACAATAAAAATGTGGTGGTGGTGGTGGAGGGAAAACAATAGAAATGTGGTGATGGTGGCCGTGGTGATGGTGGAGGAGGAAAACAATAGAATTTTATGACTTGAAAACCTATATAAAAGCGCAACATTTTACCCGGCTTTCTCAGTCTACATTCTGCTCCTGAGGAGTTGGCAAGACATGAGTTGGTTCTGGTCTGTCTGCGAAAATCTTTTAGTCGAAAGGATAGTATGCAAAGGCACGTGATGTCGAAACACCTCAATGCTGGTATCACCCAATTTCAAACAGTTCCAACTGTGTTTTCACAGAAGTGTCAGCGGTTTCGCTTCGAGCATCCTTTTACCTCCATGATTGCCGGAATGACCGGGTCTGGAAAAGCGGCATGAGTTCGGTCTCTATTACAGCAAGCTTCAGAGACAATTTACCTTCCCCCGGAGATAATCATTTGGTGTTATTCACAATAGCAGTGTGCGTATACAGAAATGCTAGTGGCCATGCCACACATTGAAGTCGTCAAGGAATTCCTACGGCTTTGGAGCGGGATTCTGATGTGAACAAACGGAATTTGATCGTGTTTGATGATCAGATGATTAACGCCAGTAAAGACAAGCGAATTGTAAACCTCTTTACTCGTGGTTCTCATCATCGCAATCTAAGCGTGATTTACATCGTGGAGAATCTATTCCACCAGGGGAAAGGTAGTCGCAGCATAAACCTAAACAGCCATTATTTGGTGTTATTCAAGAATCCACGAGACAAATTGCAAATCTTGACTCTGGCCAAGCAAATGTATCCCAGGCAAACTGATTTCTTTTTAAACTTTTTGGTTATCTGCTGATTGATCTGAAGACTACTGCCCAAGATAATTCACGGGAACCCAACGACAGATTTGGGAAAATATCTGTTCGGAAGCCGATTTGAGATCTAGAATTTTAGGAGCATTTATTGTAAAATTTCTTGCTTGCCTGCCTCTGCTAGGATTTTCGAAGATCTAAAAAATGGTATAATTGCCCATTTTTAACAGATTTTTACCCTAAAAAGGTCACCTAGAATTTTCGGGATCCTAAGTTTTGATCCCTATAATTTTCTGATCACTAGACTTTCAGCTAGGAAATCCGAACAGATGAAAAATTTCCTTTTCCATTTCCTTTTCCCTTTCTGAGGGGTACCTATACTCCGGGAGGGAGGGGGGGGGGTGCTCAACAAAGATTTACACGGGGAAGGAACCTTGTACGGGAAGGCTACGAGCCGAGGTCAATCTCCTTATTGGTGCCTCTTTCATATACCTAGTTCAGACTTTGCGGCTGCAGTTATACTATCTCAAAATATGAATAAAATATAAAACCAAAACGATTTATCGACAACTTCACAGCCATGTGAAAGACATTAAATGAGTCTGTTGCCCTTTTTTGAGCCTTTTTAAAGACCAAAAATATAGTTCAACTAGTAAAATCCCTACCCTTTCATTTACTGAGTGAATCCTAGAAAAGATACCCCTTTCAGGTGGAACCTGGCCGCTATACACCATTATAGGGTGTACCCCCGCCCCCCCCCCCGGGAGTCGTGTGCCACTCTGAAGGGCACCAATGTGAAACATCTGTCATTGACCTTGCTGCGAAAGTGAGAATTCATAACGCGAGGAACTCCTAAAATTAAAGACGGAAACAGATTTTAATACTTAGTCTAAAATTTTTTAAAGTTTCAGAGCCCGGCCGCAGTTCAAGCTCTCTATAATGTACTTGGCACTTTTCACGATTTGTCTTATATCCCAGATGCATGGAGGTGAGGCTGTTAGTGGGCCATGTAAACCTTCAGAGAGATCATTTCCTGGTAAAGCTCTCAAGGGTCACACCTTTAAAGAGTTTTCAGTGAGGGCAATTGTTGATTGCCAAAACACCTGTGAAAGAGACCCCAGGTGTGCGAGTTACAATTTTTACATTCCGGGCAAAGTGTGCGAACTTAACAGCCATACCAAGGAGGAGAAACCTAATCATTTTGTGACGGATGAACTGAGATTCTACATGAAACGTGAAGGTATGAAATGTGTAAAGCTTTGTATACCAAACACACTCTTAATTGATTCCCTCGATTTTCCTTATTAGTTTGTCCAGCTGGCAGGGATAAACCTGAGTGCAACACCGCGGACCGAGTTTCACAAGGGTTTGCGAGATACGTATTCCTAGTATATGTTGTGCATCAGTCAGTTGTGGGGCGTTTGCCCACCTTATCAGTCCCGGGGGTGGGGAATTTGCAAATTTTGCTCTGCCCTGGGGCCCGGCATTTGCCAACCCCGGGGCTATTCCCAAGATTTTGGCATGCCAGCGGTTTCCTATCAGAATATAACGACACAGAGGATTTTACTGGAAAAACAAACATATTGGCTCATCTGTCAAGGAAAGGAAGAAATTGAAGAGGGTTGTAAAGGCATGTTCTCGATTTTATGCAAGCAATTTTTCAATGCTTATCAAGCCAGAATCGCATGGCGAAATCGGGTGCTATCACGACGTGAATTAACCTTTTTTAGCCGTGAAGTCTAAATTGAATCGAATTTCTGTTGATATTATTTGAAGAACATCCTTTCATATTTATAAAACTATTCGACATAACATATAACTTTATAGCGCTCTATTAATTTTAATGTCAATAATTTTATAACAATACAAAAACCATAAACTGTTGTCGTCACGGGGTAAAGTGAGAATCCTAGAATCCTAGCGCTATTGCAAAGGAAGACGTTAATTGAAACAAAAATCGCACAATAAATCCTTAAATGACACTATTCGACTGTGCTGACAAAGGACGGGGCATTTGCCCTCTTTTTTTGTCCCCACCCCGGGGGATTTGCCATCTAAGACAAAAAAAGCTAATACGGGGGGGGGGGGGGGGGTTGCTGGGCGCAGCTGAAATTGACTGATGCATTAGTTCAAAACGAAACGAGTTAGATTACTCATGAGCTCACGTTGTGGGTGGCTCCTCCTAAACTGTTCTGATTCAATGGAGCCGAAACCAATTGTGGAATTGCACACTGATTTTAGGTATCCTACCGATGAACAGTTACGACACGCAGATATGTAACTACTACTATAATTTGCAGTCTGTCCGCTTTGAATATACATGCTGTCAGTAGCATATCGAAAGAAATTCGTCCTTATATTTTGCACATGGCGTACTTGATTAAGAAATAACCCACATTATCCTTATGCTGTCTGATTTATATCATTAGATGAAGATGAGTGCTTGAAGACGCCTCCAGTTTGTGACGTCAACGCCGACTGCAAAAACACGCTTGGCTCCTACCTTTGTTCTTGTAAAGAGGGTTTTACGGGTGACCGTAATACTTGTCAAGGTAAATGATTGATCATAAAAACATCGATTGAACGAAAACGTAAGTGACAAGTATAACCTTTTTATTGCCATTATTTGAAATGGTTTGCTGAGTTCGCAGGAACGCAGTGCCTGGTATCACCTTGTTGTTCTTTGTTGTTTTATCTTCAACAAATTGGCCCCTGCATATTAAGTGAAGCTAGTGGGACTTCGTTTGTCGCGGGCTGCACACTTTATAAAACAGGCGGACATTTGTCAAAAGAAGTAACCATTAACAATTGCGCTTTTCTCTGTCGCTGTCGCAGTTTCAACCCACCTGTGTCATTTGTCGCCATTATTGCCACTGCCCAATGTCGCTGTTTCAAGGCCATTTTGCTTCAGTGTCGAAATTTAGCCTAACAAGCACTCAAGAAAGTAGCCATAACAAGTGTAATTAACGGAGAAACACTTAGAGGTGACGCTGGACAAAACACCACTGTTGTATGGGCCTGATGGGTTTAAAGTTTGAAAATGAAGAAAAGGGACTGTAAAAATAAGACGATACCATTTATGTTTTGGATAACAAGCCTGCGAATAGCCAGAAAAACTGCGTGTGGACAAGCGGTGAAAGCCTATTTCTTGCCACTTTCATTTAGTCCCTAGCTGGCCTAAATTATGTGTGTTTCCTTGGCCTGAGTAAGAGTAAGTTACAAGTGCGAATCTACCGTAAACCACGCTATTACTGAGCACTCAGGCTGAGCTCTGTCGAAATAATTTTGCTGCGTTTGTTTTCATGGTAAGTTTAACGGTAGATGTCGATAGAACTAATGGTGCGAACTTGAAATCGAGAGTCGAACTCGAACTCCAATGCCTCGAAAAGGATAGGTAATTATTTGAACGTTTTCATATTAAGGATCACTGACTCGATAGAACTTAGAAGGCAAACTCGAAATCGAGGTCGGACTCGAACGGGAAACCGCCTATTTTTTTTTACGTTCCTCCAGGGATTAATAAAGGAAGTATACCGAGGAAACACATTTCCCTTTTGTGGGTATTTAAGGAAGGACATAACGAACAAACCATCAGTTTTCCCAAGAAGTGGTGTGTATTCTTTATTGTCGCACGCAATCAAAGAAAACGGTAATCATCAACATGATTTTTTACGAACGTAAAATTTCAAAAGACGCAGGACTGAAAGAATCATTCAATAAAAAAATATATTCTTCTAAATTAATCAATGCATTCTATTTACTATATTGCAGACATAAACGAGTGTGAGACAGGAAGGCATCACTGCAGCTCCAATGCTTTCTGTAATAACACTAAAGGCTCTTACATTTGTATGTGCAAACCAGGATATACCGGAAACGGCGTTAACTGCACAGGTAAAATAAGGGAGCGAAAATCCTGATACCAATAACCTACATTTTGGTAATCACGTGACCGTACGCCCGTCCGTCCACACCACGGGATGTAAATTGATTCCTGAGGACTAAATCAATTATATTTAAGGGTAAAAATGTCATTTCATTGAGGACTCTTTTACAATTAGAGTCGATTATTACAGTTAAGCCTTCTACGCAGGGGTCATGTTGTCCAATTTTGTCTTAGCCACTTCCTTTGCCCATGCAATCAAAGAAAACGATAATCATCGAAGAAAATGATTTCCGTGAAAGAATTTTCGACAAAATTGAAAGAATCATTTCTGGGTTGAATTAAATTCATTTAAATAAATCAATACATTCTGTTTACTGTTTGCAGACATAAACGAGTGTGAGACAGGAAAGCATCGCGGTGACTCGCGTGCTTTCTGTAACAACACTAAAAGCTTATACAATTGTACATGCAAACCAGGATATTTTGGAAATGGCTTTAACTGCACAGGTAACTATTTATCGTAGCAATAACCCTGATAGCAAAAAACCTTATTCTCGCATGAAGAAACTTGGAATGTACTCCCAGACAATGTGGTTGGAGTAATCAATGATGAAGGATTCCACAGAGTCATTTAAATGCCGTGTTAATCACCATCCTTTAGCGTCCTGATTTATTTCTGTGTATTCATCAGGTTTTATTATACTGTGAGGGGGAAGGGGTTGCGATCCAAGGAGGAGACGAACAAAACGTGGCTGGAGGCACAAGTCTCTCGGGCGAAAAAAGATGGTCGGAAACTGCATTACGAGCGTTTTCAAAAACCATGGATATTTCTCAAATTTGTTAACTTCAAAAATTGATTTTTTGGCTAAGAGACTAACTACTATATTTTACTGTTTTTGAGAAGGACTATGTCAATGTCACTATTGAAAAATGCAAATTAGAAAGAAAGTCGTTAGTCAGTATTGTTGACTAGGTTTGATATTTCAATAGTGCAACAAGTTCAAGCCTTCTTGAATGCTTCTTATTAACAAACAGATCAACGACTCCTTTCAGAACAATGTCTGTAAGTTAGCCGGTGTGCATTTAACCAGCCAGAAAACAGCTGATTTTTTAATCTAACTCGTAGACAAAGGACTACAAATTCTTTCTTATACTTTACGAAGGCTAACACACGTTTTTTTAGAAAACGAGAGTTAGGCGTGTTGTCAACTGTTTCACAGTATTTTAAATTTTATTACACAATCAGTGAATTAGAGAGGAAAGAACAATACTATAGATTTTCACTTTGTTTTATATCGTTGATGAGCAAAGAAAAATGACCTCTATAAAGCCTGCAAGGAGATAAGAATAGGGTGATAAGAATGGGGTGATTCTTCAGGTCCATACTTAATGTTTAAAGAATATTTTCTATATTCGACAACCAATCATTAGCTGGATACGCAGTTTTTGTCATAGCTTTTTGGGATTTTTCTTGGTGTTGCGAAACTATGTCGTAGGTTGGCTCTAGCCTGAGTATCAGGCCTTTGTCCTTAGTGGTGAGAGGAAAGGAGATTTGATATTTCACACGAATGAATAGGAATGATATCTGGGGAGGGGGAAGGCAAAAGGCAATAAAGAATCATAAAAACAATTAACATAAAAATGTCGGTTCCGCCACACTTGTCGAAATTCATTATGTCATAGCTATTGCCACGTTAATTTTTACGTAAATTAAATTATTCTTTATTATTTTCAGAATTTATGAACTCGTCGATTTTGAACAGCAGTGACTGCTATTTTCGTCATTTGGGTAATTTTCTGGAGAATGCTGTTGGGGACAATTCTCACTGGCTGCTGTGCTGGCGTGCTACATTGCATGGCTGGAATGTCAGTCAGTTTCACAGTCGCTGCGATGGAAAGAACGACACTGTTACCATCATAAGGAAAGGGAAATTCATCTTTGGCGGATACACGGTTATTCCTTGGGGTAAAAAAATAAAAAAAATCCCTTATTTTATCATCCTTTTTTACCGCAACGTTACAGCTTTACAATTCTGATCTACTTACACTGTTTATTGAGAATTTAACTCTTCGTTTATAAGGTTGAAACGTCACTCTGGGTCAGCTTTCATCTTGTAATGATGGTCAGGTGTTTTATTTGTCTTGATGACTCTCTTCTGGGTCTTTACCCCCTTGAAACATCAGGTCATTGCTAATAGCCCACGTTCGATAAATTCTAATATTACTCCGAGGCTTTAGGGACAAATTGCAAATTTTTCACGACTCCAGCCAGAGGAGACTTGAGCACAAAGAATACTAAACAAAATATAGAGAAATATGATCAGAAATTAAAGCCTCGGAGTCTTGTTAGAATTTTGATGTATCGAACGTGGGCTATTATATCAACAGTGGCGCTTCTAATGGAGTACCCTCTTATTTTTAATCCAAACCGAAGCCAAAAAAAAAACGATTTTTTTTTCTTGAGCTAGCCACGATTAACTCAAGGTCTCGATGAACCCCACATACCCATCCCCAGCAACGTTCGTTGAGGCTTCGATCGGTCTGTGCTCACAATAAGGTCTCCTTCAAGGAGATTGAAGTCTAGCTCCCTTTCCTTGGCGCGTGAGTTGAGACAGGTCTGTGAATGCGATCTGACAGGCATTGGATTGCAAAAAAAAGCGGATCGTGCCAATTCAAAGGCAAAGAAGCTAAGTGTAGTGATGCCGGTAAATGCATCAAGCAGCTACTGAATCCCGTTACAGTGTGTATTATGTGTCCTAAGAGAATATGCACAGCAAACCATTTTTCAAACGGACAGTCAGTAAAGCCTGGCCACGTGTCCTTGCTGTATACATTTCTGTATTAGAATGGTGAGCCAACAAAACTGTCGGTAACAAAACGGGGTCCGCATGTCCGTATCAGTCCATACGTCCGGTGCCGATCCAATGGGAAGGTTCTAATTTACACGTAAAGCAGAATCAGTTTATTGCTATTCTGAGAAATCTCTATAGAGAGTAGAAGTCGTTATGTCACGTTCACATGGCAGCAAAATTTCTGGATGACAACAATACCGAAAATTCACTTAAAAAGTGAATTCACACTGTTTCACAGTTAATCGATCGTATTCATTTTCATTTAATTTGTCAATTTTTCTGGGGTTGAATCCGAAGGACCGTATTTAAGTTTAGAAAAAGAAAAAGAAAATTTTTGTGTTGTGTTTACCTACTCCGTAAAGCAGGAGTGTGAAATTAGGAAGTTTCATGTCGCAGTCGTTCAACGGCGGCTGAGAAATGTACAAAAAGCGTGATGCGCGTGCAAAGTTGTTGTTTTGCTAAATATAAACTTATTGGTTTTTAACTGTTCTCGTTGCTGTCGCCGTCGTCGATGCTTAAACTCCCTATTGTTGAGATCCAGAAATTTTGCTACCATGGTAACGTGACGTCACATTTCTCCTCTCTATTTAACAATTATTCAAAACACAAAACAACTTTAGCTAGTTAAAGCTAGACTTTAATCCTTTTTTGCCGCCAAAAAGCCCGCGGTTTTCGCTACTAGTGGGCTATAACATATAGCCTAGTAGTAGCTCAACCAATCAGAACGCAGCATTGATAACAGAGCACCAGTTGGATTTTACTAATAGGTAATAGTTTGTTAACCTCGGAAGTTATCGCACTACTAAGTAATTTAATGGCCTTAAAAGTGCAATGCTTGCTAAAACAACTTGAAGCTTTCAGTTTGTTGTTTTCCTGTTCAATTGTTAGGGCTATCGTCAATTACCTTTACCTCAATTGGATTTATTCAATATATTTTATTCGTTTAAATAAGAAGGCAAAAGCAAAGTGAATTCTGGTGGCTATAGAAACATGACGTCATTTTCGATCGTGGAAATGGGCTGTTATTGTCTGACGAAAGAAAAAGATACATATTAGTAATAAAATGAATTCAAAATTTTAAATCCATTTTTTTTATTGAAGCAAACGTGAAAGCATGGAAATTTTTTTTCATTTATTTACTTTTGGTTTCTCAGAATCCAGTGGCAACTGGAGCGCTTCTTCTGAAGCGTTTATTTTTTCGCTCAACAATAATGAAGGCTTGGCACCGTTTGTGAGCCAGGTGGAGAAAGGAATCACAGATTGGGCAATTTACAGGAATTCACAATTTGGTCCATATTTTGGAATTGATGTCATAATTACAGATAACGCCAACAGTAACAGTTTGTCAGAAGCAGTCTTAGGCTATTACTACTCTGCTCCACCTGCAGTGCAGGACTCGAACACAGTCCTGGCCGGTACTTGGTTCTTCTCACCTGATGAGGTGGAGGTATTTTATCTAGACCCATCCCGCTAAATCCAAGATAACACAAACTATCATATTTATTACCATTAAATCTGAGAGCGAAGCAATGCGTTTAATATAATTTCAAACTTCCTATTAATTGCTGTTTTATAGTTGTTGTTGTTGTGTTTGCTTTTTGCCTTTTTTAGAAACCTTAAATATTCAATTGTCTGAAATCTGCTATTAGAATAGTTTGCCTGGTTTGTTTTACGATTTCAATATAGCTAGACTAGTTAGGGTAGAGGCTTGGGATTTAGCAATACGTGCTACTAGGTAAAACTCTTGCTAAAGCAACTGTCGCCAGCCATTTTAAAAAGGCAGCATTCACTGCTCATCACACAAACATTTTTAAATTAGTTACATTTAATAACAACGCTACAATCGTTCGGGTAACTGATTTAAAAATCACAAGTAAAAAAAAAAAGACACAAGTATGTTAACATAAACAGGTAGCTAGACTCAGATAACTCAAAAGTACAGTGAGATCAGCTCAATTTAACGAACCTCTATATAAAGAAGCCTTTGGTGTAACGAAGCACATTCCTCGCTCCAGTAATAGTACAATATATGAAAAAGACTGAACCTCGACATAAAGAAATCTCGTGTTGCCAGTCCCAAGGCCCCTCGTTCAATCAAGGTTCCACTGTAAGACACATTTTAGTTTTCCTCAGACCATAGTTAGTAGAGGAGACTGGTTATGAAAGCCGCGCAAACATCAAAATTGAAACAACGGTGGTGTAGTTTATTTTGAAAGCTCCCTGATGACCGTGCATTGTACAATCCTTCATTTTTTTGTTCTCAAATTGTAACTGGATAAATTAATGCGATGTTTCTATTCTTCAGTAATTTCAAAATGATAAGAATGCTAATGAACTATGTGCACGGTCAGGTACAATAAAAAAAGCTAACAAAAACATATAACAAAGGAGTCTAACGGATTTCATAACCATTCCACTTTAATATTAATTTTAGAATTTGATTTGAATATTTGATTTAGGGCTTTAAGGCCCGAAAAGTTAACGGCACTTTGGAGACTGCCGAGGCACTCAGACTTCACCTCATTACTGGTTCGACCAGAACACATTCCTGACGGGGTTTCGGCCCTAAGCTGACTTCTCACTTATCTCGTACCCAGATCGCTTGTTGACGAAGCCGTCAATAAGAAATCTGGGTACGAGATAAACTTCTCACCTGATGCGTTACAGGTATTTTACATATCTTGCATGATCCATCCCACTAAAACCTAGCCTGTCCACAGACTTCAGTTTTTTTAGCGTGCGAGCAGGGACTGCGAGAACCAGCACGAAGGGCGAGAAAAAGCTCATTTCCCCGTCTCATTAGGCTGTTTATTAGATAAGAATACCAGGGATAAGTCTACGTAAATTGCTGTTTTCCTAATAAGCATAAACATAATCCAGATGAAGGCGTTTATACGTTTCACAAACTTTTTTGTGAATTCGATTATCTGAAGTCATTACTTGGTGCATTTACCCATTCATGAAATGCTTCTGTGGAGTTATGAAGAAGACATGAAACATTTGTCAAATTTCATTAGAAAACTTCTAAAACTTGAAAAAGTCGGCCCAATTTCTTCAAGTTTTTATTCATATGTCCATCCTTGCCATTCTTAGAAACAGACAACAGGGCAACAGTTTCATTGCCGATAGTATAGCCTTAATTGGACCATGACGTTTTGAAATCAATTGATGCGAAGACATGTTTTAGCTTTTAAAAACTGGGGATAGCAAAGAGCAGAAGCACATAGCCCCTTTAAATTGTACTGGGCTATGAAAACATGTACGGGCGTAGTTGTTTTAAAGAATCGGCAGCGCTTTTTGTTGTAACCGATTATTGGTTCGACTCTTCTTACAGTTAATCATGATCAATTTGAACGAAAAAAAAATGGTATGGGCTTTTGGGGTGAAAAAGGCGGATAAGTGATTCAATTAGTCAAGACAATCGACTTAAAGGTTACTGCAGGATCCCATAACCCTGAGTCCTGCATACTGAAATAACGCTTCACTTCTTAGACTACCCATCCCCCCCCCCCTTACACGCCCACACATATGTCGATGTATTTTAAGCTTCATGTGTGTATAGGTAATTAAGTTTGTGTGTATTAATAGGAGTTAAAGCAAGGGTTAAACAGTCAGGGACGCTGTACCTGACCTTCTCCAAAGGATGAATATCAAAATTAGATCTTATATCTTAACATTGTCTTATAGTCATAGTTAATAGCGTTCACTTTACAGCGAGTTGGTATAGTGTTCTTGAGATTTAAGTAACAATTCACGTAGTAATTTTTAAAGACACGTTTTCTGCGTAAGATCAAACAACACGTTTTCTCTTCTTCTGTTAGCTTTAAAGCTGATCAAGACATTTCATAACACCAGATGGCGAGAGATAAAAACAAGCGCTCGCTGATACCAGTCAGCCATTATTTTTTTGATTTCTGGGAAGAAGAGTTACGCGAGGAGTTACGGAAAGGGAGGCAGGAAGCTTTTATACTGACCCCGTGCGCCAGAACTCTCTCTATCTTGAGATCTAGCTTAATCCCCTAGAGAGAGATCTGAGTGCTAAATTAATGACACACTCTACTCTCAGTCTCACCGAAAACACATGAATAGTGACCGAATACAAGTCTAGGACAGAAGCATTTGCCCTAGCTTGGATTCCGGCAATAAAGGATATTGATTTTGCCGTTTAGGGGCGGAGTGGCACTGCTTGAAGAGGGGTGGTACTGCTTGCAGTAGGGTGGTACCGCTTGACGTAGATCGCTTCATTTCGACCTCGCTGTTTAATTAGTTATCCTCAATAGTTCCTTGTACCTTACCGTTTAAGCCCCAAGATCCACATACAAATTCTCCAAACTGATCTCTACATATTTCTTTTAATGATAGTTGAGAGAATTTGATTTAAGATCATAGCGTTCTCCCTTTAGTGATCATTTTATTCTTTCTCATAACCTTTACTCTTAATGATCTGCTGATGTTGTTAGGAGAAAATTGATGTGGTCACTCTTGGGACCTAAAGGGTTAATAAGAACAGAAAGAGAAAACAGGAGGGTCATTGTGTTTACAAAGAATCTCATATTTACTCAGTTTATCGCATGTTTTACTTTATGGATCTTTATGGCGAATACACTGTAAGTTGCATTCTTAGGATAGATTGAATATAATGTAGCTGGACTTTTAAAAACATAGCTAGTGAAAATTGCAGCCTCTTGATTGAAGAAAGACAAAACGGAAGTTTCTTAATTCTTGCGTCTGATAAGCCATAAAATAACACTTAGAAAGGAAAAGGGGCGGGAATTGCGAAAATAGAGGGAAGTGGAAGCAAGAAGGCGAAGAAGAGAAAAGACAATGGTTGCACTCTTAGTTTTAAAAAAAATAAAAAACGGGCGGAACGACAACATTTGGTCTTTCAAAAATCTAGCTAGAGGATAGACTGAAGTATTTTAAGAATTCCTCGTTAGAATAGTCAAAAATACCAAAAGCAATGTTGTATAGATAGATCATGTAATGGTCTTGTGCTTTTGACCTCGGTTGTAATAGTCATATGAGATAAGATTTACATTGATTCTCCGCGTTGTTTTTGGAACCTTAAGTCACATCACCATTTATTGCCAGCGGTTGACTCACCTGCTTTGATGACGTCACAATTCAAGGCTTTCAAAAGCAACAAGGTCTGTTTTACCAGCACTTCTCTCTTGTCAGTGTAATGATTTTGTATGCGTGCAGTTAATAAACGTTGAGGTAATCCACGTTGTGTGGCATGTGTAGTAATTATTGAAAACACTGTGAGTAA
The DNA here is from genome assembly GCF_958299795.1 of Porites lutea. Lineage (NCBI taxonomy): Eukaryota > Metazoa > Cnidaria > Anthozoa > Scleractinia > Poritidae > Porites > Porites lutea. Next base: position 15,267,378 of record NC_133208.1, on the reverse strand, counting down.
AATCATCTCCTTGTACTCTGTTGATATCTGTGTCTTTCTTGCTGCCCTAGGCTAGTTCCGTTGTCACTAATAAACAATAAAAGTTCCGTACGATGTTAGCTCTGTTGCATGATTGATGTGGGGTTGGACGATAGCGGTTCTAATTCCTTATTTTTCGGATGGCCATCAGGGGCGTAGCCGGGATTTTTCTAGAGGTACGCACAATTTCGCAACGAACGAGTGCTAAACAGGAAAGCATAACTGTCACGCAGATCATGCACACTGCAACACCAAAGGAGACAGTTTTTTTATTTTTGGAAGCTACTAGGGTATGCAGGAAAAGGTCTCTGATCTCAATCTTGCTTTGCATCCTCCTGTCGATCGACTCTCCGCTATGGCAGATTAGCACAAATTTACGCACATTTTTTAAATGGTCAGTGTTGTTGAGGTTGTAACTAGAATATACGATTTTCGTTATCATTTTCAGATGTTGATATTGAGTGCATCCAAGAACCACAGACTGCCTTCAAAGCCTTGCGTCTTGCCAAAATACTAATAGCTCGTGCAATTGTCATTGTCAAGATTGATATATAGGTGACGGGAAGACACTCTGCAACCCTAAAGGTTAAGGGATTATTGGACAAATGGAGGGGTGATGGATTATAGTTAGTTGATAGCGCGTCCTGCTAAACGGTTGCTATCAAAGTGCCGTGTTCTCAGCAAACCAACTCTATCTCACTAGCTTCAACAAATTGCTGTGATCATTCTGGCGAAACCTTTAATGGAGTGGCATTATATGTTTATTCAGTCGCTTCGTTTGATTCATTTGCCACTCACTAAAATTGCAAAATAATCAGAATACCATGACTTATGATCACTTGGATCATGGTGGATAGAATTTAGCGATAAATCCTTTCGTCAATATGGGATTTATCAGCTCCTCAGATGCACCATGGTCCAAGTAATCTTGGATCATAAAAGGAACGAACCCTAAATAAAGAAAAAGGAGAGATTAACCTCAGGAAAGGATGAGACTCAATATAACATACGCCTGCCGGTTCATCAGCTTAAAGTAAGAAGCGAAAGAAAAAAGATTTATGTAAGAAAGTATAGTTTTTCACCATGTCAATAAAAGTTAATTGAAACACTTTTCGAATTTTGAAATGCTGGACTGAGCTTTTGTACTCATAGGGCCCTTGTGGAATTAAAAATAAATATTAAGTCTCCCTGTTAACAAATGCATCAGAAAAACACTCAGCGGATTTGTCCTTCCCTTAAGAATTCACTGTAACAGTTACTTGTGACAATGCCGGAAGGAAATTTTTGCTGACTGTGAAAGCCTCGGAAAGGACAGTGATTGGAGAAAACCCATCACATACCTTGTAACAGGAGGAAACACTCGAGTTCTGTCGATGGCCGAGGAAGACACGAAGGGATGGTTTGGAATAATTGGCTCCACTATAGTAACGGACTGGCAACTGATGAAACCTATGGAAATGCAACAGCAATTTTTATCGTGGATTGAATTCCCTGGATTTTAATGACCAGGTCTGGCCTTTCGCAAAAGTGCAGGTTGCAAACCATAGTGTCAGCCCCTGGAACACAATAGATGGCATAGCAGAGACGGCTAAGTGGATATGGGCCAATAATACTGAAACTAGAGTAAACAAAAAATAATTTAAACTAAAACGAGTGTGCAACTGTGGTCAGTTTTAAGAGCACGAAGCGGGTAGCCGGAAGTATTATAATGTTAATATTAAATTTCATGGCTGCCTCCAGTGACCTCTTTTTAAAGATCCACTTTATTTGAGTGTAAATGTATTTACTGTAATAGTATAGTAATTAAGTACTAGTTAAGGACATTATTTTTACGTCTCCTAAAGTAGACGGGACTGCAATTTTAGATGGTCATCCTAGCTACGCGAAGCCTGATCTATCCGTTTGCATGCAGGGCAAAGGAAGAACCTTCACCTCATTTCTCAGTACTGATATCAGACCCTGAGTACTAGTCCGGCCTCAAGAGAATCGAACCCACGACCTTCCGCTCTGCAGTCAAGTGCTTTACCGAGTTAGCTAATGGCCTACCAAGGTACTGAAAAAGGTACTGCGTGAGATCTGCTAGACTGCGATGTGCATTAAGAGGAAGGCTTGCGTTATTGGAGAAAAAAACAATCTATGCTGCCAAACATGATAAATAAGGCTGGATACGTGTCTTTTATATGTGGTAAAGTAAAGACAGGTACAGAATGTGATATAGTATAACAAAATAACGCCAAAATGTTTTACCTATTTGCAATATGATATTTCCACAAGAGATTTTCATGAATTACCACCCTTAGATTACCCTGGGTACCAGAGGTTTTTTCTCGCGTGCAACGGGAAGCTTTGTTTTGTCGGCCGACACGGCCGAAGGCCAAAGACACGAGCGGCGAAGCCGCGAGAAAAAACTTTTCGCTTTTCGCGCGGGTCAGTTTTTAGACTTGACCGAAACCGGAAACCGCGAATGAAAAGCCTCTGGCACCCAGGGTACCCTTAGATATATTTGACATTTTTTTGTGTTCTAAGGAGATGCAGCCGGTCCGGGTATATGGCGAAATATACTTTCAAATCAATTTGGTAATCTAAAAAATTCACTGTTAAGGTCGCGCGATAAATGACAAAGCTTAGGATTTCTTTACATGGCAATCTTTATTTTTGAATACATATGAGTCTCTGAAAGTGCATTCTGCTGTAATTTCTTTCTAAAAAAATCGTTCGATAGAAAGTACGTCAGTACTTCGATCGCCAACACGCAGACGTAAACCAAAAGGGTTGTAAGGTTTCCGTTATAGGAAAGAAAATCTTTTTTCACTATTCCCATTTAGACGTCTGCTTGATTATTTCGTAGATCCGTCATTAAACTCCACCTGCTCTGATTACATATTTGTGGCTTTAGGTGGGTTTGGCTAATTTTCCATATGCAAGAATAAGAATAAGAATTTTGCAGGTCTTGAACCTGCTGAGGTGGATATCCGCTTTCATGTAATTCTTTATACCTTACTCAGCTGATTCAATAATTGTCTAGTAGAACTCCAGAATATATTATTCTATATAGAGCTCATTAGTTAAAGTTAAATCGAGATGAGTGCCTGGAAGTAAAGTTCACATCGCCGACTGCAATTCAAAATCTTCTGAAAAAAAAAGTACTGACTCTGAGATCATTCAAAGTTGCTCCTCTGAGATAGCATTAGTTCATGAATAAATTATGAAGACTTAGTCGTTTGGTGATAAATTAGCCTTTTTAAGTCAACTTGTATTTCTCTTTCATGTTCTCGATGATTACAAAAAAAAGAAAAAAAAAAAGATCTCTCCAAATAATTCGTAGAATTGGAAATCTTCGTGAGGGGCATTAGGCCTCTTCTTGAAGTTAATCATAAATTGTAAATATATATTTTATAGGAACCGCAAGTGCCAATGAATGACCCGCCATGAAGATAAAGCTAATGGCGGATGAAGAGAAAAAGTCCATAATTTGGCAGACGAAAGAAGACAATTATGCTAATGGCCTCGTAAAGACTCAGCTCTGGGCAAATTTTCATATGCGAGCTGATACTCGGAGAACGGGGCACCAATACTTCCGGGCCGGGATGATCCATGAATCCATTATGGCATCGAACAAAAGGAACAAGAGGAGGGGTTCCATATCAATTACTGTCAGTATAATGTTGACCCGTGAAGTTTCTATTTGGAATTTCTTCCAGCTGAATGTTCAATCTTAAACTACTACAAGCGGCTTAAAAACGTTTTACAGCGGTTTCCATTGCTTTTCAGTTAATAGTTATTTTAATAGGAAACCTGTCATTCGCTTAAAATTGTTTTCAATTTGTCTGCTGAATGATGAAACTTTTATAGGAACCATATCACAACAGCTCAAAATATTTTCGGTCTTTTATAATAGGGTAGCGTACACATTGCCCCTGAGACTTCGCAACTTGAAATCTTTTGATGATCTTGCATGTAGTCATACTTTTATTGAATAGTCTTAAAATACAATTTCAGTGAGTAAAATGTAAGAAAACCGAAGATTTGTCGATTAATAATAAATAGTCGTATAACGTTAACAAATACGTAGCTCCGCCTTTTTTTTCTGCTAATTGACTCCAAAATAAATTGACTTAAGAGGTGTTAATTACCGCACAAGTTTTAATTTTCTGTAATTGAAGCAATTCCATTTAATCCTTCGAGTTCTTTCGCAAAACTTTCTCGAATAAGCTCCTGCCTTGGGACAGAAGTCTAGGTAAGTAACATCTCTGTGCTTTAGTCTTCTGAGTTGATTACAAAGTGGCAATGTAATATCATATTTTCAAGAAGTTTAGCAAACTCCCCAATACGAGCTCATACGCGTTTCCATTTGAGACAAAACACCACTCTATGTTTTGACGACGCAATGAGAACGTCGGAAAAGCAACTTTGCACTTGCATTACGCTTTTTTGTACATTTCTTTGCCTTCGATGCCCGACTTCGAAGCAGAATTGCCCAATTTCACGTTTTATGGAGGGCGTAAAGACAGACGACGACGAACTTTAATTCCGCTTTCTGAACTTGGATATGGCTCTTAGGAGTTTAATGACAAGACAGTCCGCCTATGTTTGACAAAGAGAGGGAGCTGATGTTTAGAATTACGCGAAGGCACTTCTAAATAACGTTTTCGCTACCGTCGAAAGGTGATAAAACGGTACAGCTATGAAGGAGGGAAAATTAGAAGAAACTAACTAAGAAAAGAAGAACATTCTTCATTAGATTGTAAATTTTTAGCACGAAAGTACTAAAGGACACCTAATAAATTTCACATCTCCTACACTGGAGACGGAAGGAGAGGCACTTTACGTGTTCATCCGAGCCACTAAAAGATCTGGCCGTTTGCAGGGCAAAGGTAAATATTGGCCCGGCCTCGAGGATCGACCTCGCGGCCTTCCGGTCTTCAGTCAAGTGCGTGAGATCTGCTGGACTGCGATGTGCATTAATAAGAGGAAAGCATGCGCTATTGGACAAAAAAAAAAAGGAATTTCATGCTGCCAAATATAATAAATAAGGCTGGATATGTGTCCTTTATATATGGTGAAGTATAGAGCGGTACAGAATGTGATATAGCATAGCAAAATAACCCCAAAATGTTTTACCTATTTCAATATGACATTTCCACGAGAGATTTTCATGACGTGAGCACCCTTAGATATATTTGACATTTTTTTGTGTGTTCTAAGAAGATGCAGCAGGTCCGGGTGTATGGTGAATTTACTTTCAAATCAATTTCGTAATGTAACCTTTTTCTGACTTAAGGTCGCGCGATAAATGACAATGCTTAAGATTGCTTTACATGGCAATCTTTATTTTTGAATACATGAGTCTAAAAATGCATTCTGCTGTATTTTCTTTCTTTGGTTCATTCCATTAAGACTGAGAAAAAAAATGGTTGGATAGAAAGTACTTACTACTTCGCCAAGTAGACGTAAAACAGAGGTGTTGAAGAGCATCCATTATGAAAAAAAAAATCATGTTTCACTATTTTCAAGACGTCTGCCGTTGCTGGTTGATTATATTTTCGTAGATCCGCTGTTAAACATCATCTACTAATTACAAATTTGTGGCTTTAGGTGGGGTTGGCAAATTTTCCATATGAAAGAATAAAAATAAGAATTTTGCAGGTCTTGAACCTGCTGAAGTGGATATCCGCTTTCACCCGCATATTCTTCATAGCCTTCTAATAGCCTTAATAATAAGAATAATGATAATACTTATACCACTGATATTAATATTAGAAAGGAAAGAAAGGGAGATGTAAAGAATCAACCGTAAGAGGACAAAAATAAAATCTGAGCCCCAGATGGGATTCAAACCCACGACCCTCTAGAACACGGAGGGTCGTGGGTTCGAATCCCATCTGGGGCTCAGATTTTTTCTGTGTCCTCTTATGGTTCATTCTTTACATCTCCCTTTATTTCCTTGATAAAAATACTATTAGTAATAATTTTAATAATAATTAAAGTTCTTAAAAACGCATTCTGTATATAAATGTCTCCTCGCGTTTTTCACCTGCTGAAGCGATTCCTTCGATTAAGGTCGGTGATCATCACGTTCAGCCTAGTAGTGTTCTCAGTCTTTGACGGATTACGTTTAAGCATATTGCATGAATTCCAGCTCATGATATCATCTAGTCACAAACTCAGATTTTCAAGCTAAAGCAACGGCGTGGTTCCCGTTACGCATAAAAATGTGGAGCTGGGTGTCGTCAGTATACATCATTGCGTCGAAACCGTCTGCGGAGATGATATCTTTAAGAGGGGCGATATACAGCGAGAATACCAGCGGTCCAAGGACCGACCCTTGCGGAACACCACAAGACAAATATCTTGGTGGAGAAAGAATCTTATCGAGAGCAATGCATTGAGGACGATCTTGAAGGTGTTCAATCCAACGAAGAATCACTTCGGAAAAACCATAGCAATAACCAAGCCTATCGAGAAGAATAGCGTGGTCTATTGTGTCAAAAGCCACGGATAGATCTACCATGACTAAAACAAGCTTCGCATTTATTGTCAGTGGCCTGATGTATATCATTAACAACTTTTAGAAGGGCAGTTTCAGTAGTGTCATGCTTTCTGTATGCTGATTGCATTTAAGCAAATAACCCATTGGTGGTAAGTATTCCTCAATCTGGAAAGCCATTATTCTCTCTTGAAGATTGGAGATGGGCCGGTAGTTGGCAAATCCATCAGCGTCAAGGTTGACCTTTTTTTATCAGAGGACGAATAAGTGACTTCTTGAAGAAAAGGGGGAAATGCCCTGATCCAAAGACAACAATCAAGTAGGTAACAACCAAGTAGGTATTGGATTGAAAGCACAACTTTTACCTTTGGATGACTGAATGATAGTCTTGAGACCATTCGGAGAGACATGATCAAACTGACTGAAAGAGGTAAAGTACAATACAAAAGTCACACATTTAGACCGAGAGCAAAAGAGGGAGCACGTCTGATATCGATGATTTCAGATTCGAAGACTCTAAGTCGCCAAAACTCGCCACCAAGTGTTCAACAGAGTCATGTCTCGGTATAGTTGGAGAAGACTTTAAGCTGAACATACAGTCTTCTTAATTTCTCCTTCAAGTAATTGGTTTTCGAAACCTCCAACAAGCGATTTAGTAATCGCGGCAGGCTAGATAGTAAATTTGCTTGTCGAGTGATAACTTAGTGGATTGAAATGTTCTTTCACAGCGCCTTTTTCGGTGGCTCGATCCAGTATTTTTGTAGGTACACCTTCCATCTTTGAATCAACCAGGCGCGGTAAATTCTCGCGTGCTGCACGGGTATTTGATGTTTTGCTAAACTCGAGAGACAACAGGAAATCTCAGAGTAAAAACTTAGCCAGATCTATGAGTTTTGGTGTGCCAGCAGAATTAGCAGTTTTTTGGGAGAGTAAAAGTGGGGCGTAAAATTCAATAAATGCGTCATGAATAAAATGCGCGGGAGACTAGAAAAAAAAACAATAAAAAAACAATAAAAATGTGGTGGTGGTGGTGGAGGGAGAACAATAGAAATGTGGTGATGTGGTGATGGTGGCCATGGTGGTGGTGGAGGAGGAAAACAATAGAATTTATGACTTGAAAACCTATATAAAAGGGCAACATTTTACCCGGCTTTGTCAGTCTTCATTCTGCTCCTGAGGAGTTGGCATAACATGAGTTGGTTCTGGTCTGTCTGCGAAAATCTTTTAGTCGAAAGGATAGTATGCAAAGGCACGTGATGTCTAAACACCTCAATGCTGGTATCACCCAATTTCAAACAGTAACAACTGTGTTTTCACAGAAATGTCAGCGGTTTCGCTTCGAGCATCCTTTTACCTCCATGATTGCCGTAATGACCGGGTCTGGAAAAGCGGCATGAGTTTGGTCTCTATTATAGCAAACTTCAGAGGCAATTTACCTTCCCCCGGAGATAATCATTTGGTGTTATTCACAATGGCAGTGTGCGTATACAGAAATGCTAGTGGCCATGCCACACATTGAAGTCGTCAAGGAATTCCTACGGCTTTGGAGCGGGATTCTGATGTGAACAAACGGAATTTGATCGTGTTTGATGATCAAATGATTGACGCCAGTAAAGACAAGCGAATTGTGAACCTCTTTACTCGTGGTTCTCATCATCGCAATCTAAGCGTGATTTACATCGTGGAGAATCTATTCCACCAGGGGAAAGGTAGTCGCAGCATAAACCTGAACAGCCATTATTTGGTGTTATTCAAGACTCCACGAGACAAATTGCAAATCTTGACTCTGGCCAAGCAAATGTATCCCAGGCAAACTGATTTCTTTTTAAACTTTTTGGTTATCTGCTGATTGATCTGAAGACTACTGCCCGAGATAATTCAGGGGAACCCAACGACAGTTTTTGGAAAATATCTGTTCGGAAGCCGATTTGAGATCTAGAATTTTCGGAGCATTTATTGTAAAATTTCTTGCTTGCCTGCCTCTGCTAGGATTTTCGAAGATCTAAAAAATGGTATAATTGCCCATTTTTAACAGATTTTTATCCTAAAAAGGTCACCTAGAATTTTCGGGATCCTAAGTTTTGATCCCTATAATTTTCTGATCACTAGACTTTCAGCTAGAAAATCCGAACAGATGAAAAATTTTTAGGGTATAAATATGCCTGTATCTACCGTTTAAATACTAAAAATATGTTCGACAATGCTATGTTTAAGGGGTTTTGAACCATATTCTCGTTGGGTGCCCCTGATAATTGTCGACTGCGAACAAACGTCCTGCCCAGTAAGGAAGGCTTTAACCAAGCAGGGTTTCAAGAAAATATTCCTCAAGAGCTACTAAAATAACTAAAGCAGCAAAATCTTTCGCCTGTCCCGCTTCTTCCAGCTATGCAAGAAATAAAGGGCAACATGGATGACGTGCTTCCCCGAAACGATCTTCGGGACGAAGTTACAAAACAGATACCCGGCTTTTAAAGAAAATTAAATACAAGAACACGACCGGAAGAAATAATAAGCGGTGTTTCAGACTTAGCATCAAGTACACAAGATTCTTCAACAGCAACAACAGCTGCATTGCTCACTCCCCTCAACCCCTTCAACGTAACACCTGAATTAACACAAGCAGCTATCTCTCAAAAACCTGAAAAAGAAAGCCTCGCCCCACCACTACCCTGAAATCCTGCTTTCCTGACCTCTCCTCCCACACTAGAAACCCCATCACAACAAGGCCCGAAGCGCAAAAGGCGTCGGATTCAAATCTTAAGTTACTTGGATGATCACAATGCTCATGCCAAACAGCTGAGGAAACGAAGTCGGCATAAGAAATTTCGAATCAAATCTTACAAGTAATCCATGGGCGAAGAAGATGAGGATTAATTAATTTCCATTCCTTTCAAATCGCTGTGTATTTGACTCTTTTTGTCACTGTTTTTTAATAAAGTTTTTTAAAACGGTATCTCGTGTTTTTTTTTTGTTTTTTTTTTGGGGGGGGGGGGCGTTTATTAGTCACGTGTTTTTCAATTGTTTTGTGTTTTTATAATAATAAGTCAAAGCTGTAGAGCCAATTTGTATGCAAATGACGGCTTGTTAACTCGCATAATTAACTGACTAACGGCGCTCTGCTTTGACATCGGAATTGTTGGTGAAAGCAATCGTAACAAAAAAAATATACGACCTCTATAAAATCTTTTAACTCGATTTTTTTCCTCCAAAATTAAGCTACGAAAAGGTTTGATGAAAGGTGGTGGGTTTTTATGTTCAAAGAACAACGGGCTTACTAAACTGTCAAATGGGCCTCATGGTGTCGTGACGTCATTACTAGTACTTGCCTGAACATAGTTAGCATAAATAAAACAAGTTTCCCGCACATTTTATTCATGAGGCATTTATTAAATTTTACTGCCAACTTTTACTTCCCCCCAAAACTGCTAATTCTGCTGGCACACCAATACTTCTATGAAATCGCTTCAATATTTACTCAATTTTGGGCCTACGTTAGACAAGTTAAAAAGTTTTCAATGGACACCAAATTCGGGGATTTTATATTACCCTGAACAATTGCAGCATTGAAATTTTTTAAAGAAAATCTATTGACGAACTTTGGTTTAATCGCTGCTATCGTGAAAGTAGTCTTAGAAAGTACAAAAAAAGCAGTGAGCCTTGCGTTTGACTGATTCACATGTTTTCATGTTTTTTCGAAATCTCGCGTTTAGCCCGTTGTAGAGTGTCTAAAGGTTATTTGCAAAACGAATGAGTGATAAAACTTTTCGGAAGCATCCCAAATGTAGCAAATGTGTCTGCATTAAGTCCAGCCGTCAGTTCACGCATAAGTTATATTCTTGTAGAAATTCAAAGATATCTCGAATTTCTTTTTATAGATTTTTGTGAAACTTCGCACAACGGAAGACAAGCACCCAAAGTATACGTAGCGTTAAGCATTTCCAAAGAAAATGCTTTTAAGGGCAGAAATTCTATTTAGAGCTAAAACTATTGTGACGTCACGTGATATTTATTCCGATCGGGCAAAAAAAATATCATAATAAAGTTAAGTCTATTTGTAATACATGTTTTACAATGTTTTCACAGTAAAGATAAGTTTGTTTAAGTGTAAGAGATTCAAAGATGGAAGGTGTACCTACAAAAATACTGGGTCGAGCCACCTTAACACTTTTTAATTCCCGAAGATCGTCTGAGAACCAAGGCGCTTGTGTGGCCTAAGGGTTATATTCCTTGTTTGTTCTGGAGCGTACTTGTCATAATACGCAATGTGTTATCGTGCCCGTACGCAGTTATCACATCGTCCAAGTCATCAACTGATTCTTTAGAGAAGACACAGCAGATGTCCTTCCGAAAAGCATCAAGTCCGATGTCACGAGTCTTCCGACGCGTAATTATTCTATAACTGTTTAGTAGAACTCTAGAATATATTTTTTCTTTATATAGGGGTCTCAGTGTGCTGGAAGTTCACATTGCTGACTGCAATTCAAAATCTTTTGGATAAAAAAGTAGTGAATCTGAGATCATTTTAAGTTCCTCTGAGATAACATTTCATGAATAGATCAGTGAAGACTTTGTCGTTTGGTGATAAATTAGCCTTTTTAAGTCAACATGTATTTCACTTTCATGTTCTCAATGATTACAAAAAAAAACTTCTCGAAATAATGCGTAGAATTAGGAAATGTTGATGAGGAGCATTGGGCTTCTTCTCTTGAAGTTAATCGATAAATATATATTTTATATACGATATTGTTTTCTAATTTGTTTGAAAAACACTTAGCCGTCTGAAAGAACCGCAAGTGTGAAAGTATCGACAACTTTACAGCCATGTAAAAGACATTAAATGAGTCTGTTGGCCTTTTTGAGCCTTTTTAAAGACCAAAAATATAGTTCAACTAGTAAAATCCCTACCCTTTCATATACCGAGTGAATCCTAGAAAAGGTACCCCTTTCAGGTGGAACCTGGCCGCTATACACCATTATAGCATTATAGGGTGTACCCCCCCCCCCCCCCCACGGGAGTCGGGTGCCTCTCTGAAGGGCACCAATGTGAAATATCTGTCATTGAGCTTCCTGCGAAAGTGAGAATTCATAACTCGAGGAACTCCTAAAATTAAAGACGGAAACAGATCTTAATACTTAGTCTAAAATTTTTTAAAGTTTCAGAGCCCGGCCGCAGTTCAAGCTCTGTATAATGTACCTGGCACTTTTCACGATTTGTCTTATATCCCAGATGCATGGAGGTGAGGCTGTTAGTGGGACATGTAAAACTTCAGAGAGATCATTACCTGGTAAAGCTCTCAAGGGTCACACCTTTAAAGAGTTTTCAGTGAGGGCCATTGTTGATTGCCAAAACACCTGTGAAAGAGACCCCAGGTGTGCGAGTTACAATTTTTACATTCCGGACAAAGTGTGCGAGCTTAACAGCCATACCAAGGAGGAGAAACCTAATCATTTTGTGACGGATGAACTGAGATTCTACATGAAACGTGAAGGTATGAAATGTGTAAAGCTTTGTATACCAAACACACTCTTAATTGATTCCCTCGATTCTCCTTATTAGTTTGTCCAGCTGGCAGGGATAAACCTGAGTGCAACACCGCGGACCGAGTTTCACGAGGGTTTGCGAGATACGTATTTCTAGTATATGTTGTGCATCAGTCAGTTGTGGGGCGTTTTCCCACCTTATCAGTCCCGGGGGTGGGGAATTTGCAAATTTCGCTCTGCCCTGGGGCCCGGCATTTGCCAACCCCGGGGCTATTCCCAAGATTTTGGCACGCCCGCGGTTTCTTATCAGAATATAACGACACAGGGGATTTTACTGGAAAAACAAACATATTGGCTCATCTGTCAAGGAAAGGAAGAAATTGAAGAGGGTTGTAAAGGCATGTTCACGATTTTATGCAAGCATTTTTTCAATGCTTATCAAGCCAGAATCGCATGGCGAAATCGGGAGCTATCACGACGTGAATTAACCTTTTTTAGCCGTGAAGTCTAAATTGAATCGAATTTCTGTTGATATTATTTGAAGAACATCCTTTCATATTTATAAAACTATTCGACATAACATATAACTTTATAGCGCTCTATTAATTTTAATGTCAATAATTTTATAACAATACAAAAACCATAAACTGTTGTCGTCACGGGGTAAAGTGAGAATCCTAGAATCCTAGCGCTATTACAAAGGAAGACGTTAATTAAAACAAAAATCGCACAATAAATCCTTAAATGACACTATTCGACTGTGCTGACAAAGGACGGGGCATTTGCCCTCTTTTTTTGTCCCCACCCCGGGGGATTTGCCATCTAAGGCAAAAAAAGCTAATACCCGGGGGGGGGGGGGGGAGGGGGGCTGGGCGCAGCTGAAATTGACTGATGCATTAGTTCAAAACGAAACGAGTTAGATTACTCATGAGCTCACGTTGTGGGTGGCTCCTCCTAAAATGTTCTGATTCAATGGAGCCGAAACCAATTGTGGAATTGCACACATTTTAGGTATCCTACTGATGAACAGTTACGACACGCAGATATGTAACTACTACTATAATTTGCAGTCTGTCCGCTTTGAATATACATGCTGTCAGTAGCATATCGAAAGAAATTCGTCCTTATATTTTGCACATGGCGTACTTGATTAAGAAATAACTCACATTATCCTTATGCTGTCTGATTTATATCATTAGATGAAGATGAGTGCTTGAAGACGCCTCCAGTTTGTGACGTCAACGCCGACTGCAAAAACACGCTTGGCTCCTACCTTTGTTCTTGTAAAGAGGGTTTTACGGGTGACAGTAATACCTGTCAAGGTAAATGATTGATCATAAAAACATCGATTGAACGAAAACGTAAGTGACAAGTATAACCTTTTTATTGCCATTATTTGAAATGGCTTGCTGAGTTCGCAGGAACGCAGTGCGTGGTATCACCTTGGTGTTCTTTGTTGTTTTATCTTCAACAAATTGGCCCCTGCATATTAAGTGAAGCTAGTGGGACTTCGTTTGTCGCGGGCTGCACACTTTATAAAACAGGCGGACATTTGTCAAAAGAGGTAACCATTAACAATTGCGCTTTTCTCTGTCGCTGTCGCAGTTTCAACCCACCTGTGTCATTTGTCGCCATTATTGCCACTGCCCAATGTCGCTGTTTCAAGGCCATTTTGCTTCAGTGTCGAAATTTAGCCTAACAAGCACTCAAGAAAGTAGCCATAACAAGTGTAATTAACGGAGAAACACTTAGAGGGGAAGCTGTACAAAACACCACTGTTGTATGGGCCTGATGGGTTTAAAGTTTGAAAATGAAGAAAAGGGACTGTAAAAATAAGACGATATCATTTATGTTTTGTATAACAAGCCTGCGAATAGCCAGAAAAACTGCGTGTGGACAAGCGGTGAAAGCCTATTTCTTGCCACTTTCATTTAGTCCCTAGCTGGCCTAAATTATGTGTGTTTTCTTGGCCTGAGTAAGAGTAAGTTACAAGTGCGAATCTACCGTAAACCACGCTATTACTGAGCAGTCAGGCTGAGCTCTGTCGAAATAATTTTGCTGCGTTTGTTTTCATGGTAAGTTTAACGGTAGATGTCGATAGAACTAATATAAGGGTGCGAACTTGAAATCGAGAGTCGAATTCGAACTCCAATGCCTCGAAAAGGATAGGTAATTATTTGAACGTTTTCATATTAAGGATCACTGACTCGATAGAACTTAGAGGGCAAACTCGAAATCGAGGTCGGACTCGAACGGGAAACCGCCTAATTTTTTTACGTTCATCCAGGGATTAATAAAGGAAGTATACCGAGGAAACACATTTCCCTTTTGTGGGTATTTAAGGAAGGACATAACGAACAAACCATCAGTTTTCCCAAGAAGTGGTGTGTATTCTTTATTGTCGCACACAATCAAAGAAAACGGTAATCATCAACATGATTTTTTACGAACGAAAAATTTCAAAAGACGCAGGACTGAAAGAATCATTCAATAAAAAAATATATTCTTCTAAATTAATCAATGCATTCTATTTACTATATTGCAGACATAAACGAGTGTGAGACAGGAAGGCATCACTGCAGCTCCAATGCTTTCTGTAATAACACTAAAGGCTCTTACATCTGTATGTGCAAACCAGGATATACCGGAAACGGCGTTAACTGCACAGGTAAAATAAGGGAGCGAAAATCCAGATACCAATAACCTACATTTTGGTAATCACGTGACCGTACGCCCGTCCGTCCACACCACGGGATGTAAATTGATTCCTGAGGACTAAATCAATTATATTTAAGGGTAAAAATGTCATTTCATTGAGGACTTTTTCACAATTAGAGTCGATTATTACAGTTAAGCCTTCTACGCAGGGGTCATGTTGTCCAATTTTGTCTTAGCCACTTCCTTTGCCCATGCAATCAAAGAAAACGATAATCATCGAAGAAAATGATTTCCGTGAACGAATTTTCGACAAAATGAAAGAATTATTTCTGGGTTGAATTAAATTCATTTAAATAAATCAATACATTCTGTTTACTGTTTGCAGACATAAACGAGTGTGAGACAGGAAAGCATCGCGGTGACTCGCGTGCTTTCTGTAACAACACTAAAGGCTTATACAATTGTACATGTAAACCAGGATATTTTGGAAATGGCTTTAACTGCACAGGTAACTATTTATCGTAGCAATAACCCTGATAGCAAAAAACCTTATTCTCACATGAAAAAACTTGGAATGAACTGCCAGACAATGTGGTTGGAGTAATCAATGATGAAGGATTCCACAGAGTCATTTAAATGCCGTGTTAATCACCATCCTTTAGCGTCCTGATTTATTTCTGTGTATTCATCAGGTTTTATTATACTGTGAGGGGGAAGGGGTTGCGATCCAAGGAGGAGACGGACAAAACGTGGCTGGAGGCACAAGTATCTCGGGCGAAAAAAGATGGTCGGAAACTGCATTACGAGCGTTTTCAAAAACCATGGATATTTCTCAAATTTGTTAACTTCAAAAATTGATTTTTTGGCTAAGAGACTAACTACTATATTTTACTGTCTTTGAGAAGGACTATGTCAATGTCACTATTGAAAAATGCAAATTAGAAAGAAAGTCGTTAGTCAGTATTGTTGACTAGGTTTGATATTTCAATAGTGCAACAAGTTCAAGCCTTCTTGAATGCTTCTTATTAACAAACAGATCAACGACTCCTTTAAGATCAATGTCTGTTAGTTAGCCGGTGTGCATACAACCAGCCAGAAAACAGCTCATTTTTTAATCTAACTCGTAGACAAAGGACTACAAATTCTTTCTTATACTTTACGGAATGCTAACACACGTTTTTTAGAAAACGAGAGTTAGGCTTGTTGTCAACTGTTTCACAGTATTTCAAATTTTATTACCCAATCAGTGAATTAGCGAGGAAAGAACAATACTATAGATTTCACTTTGTTTTATATCGTTGATGAGCAAAGAAAAATGACCTCTATAAAGCCTGCAAGGAGATAAGAATAGGGTGATAAGAATGGGGTGATTCTTCAGGTCCATACTTAATGTTTAAAGAATATTTTCTATATTCGACAACCAATCATCCAATCAGCTGGGTACGCAGTTTTTGTCATAGCTTTTTGGGGTTTTTCTTGGTGTTGCGAAACTATATCGTAGGTTGTCTCTAGCCTGAGTATCAGGCCTTTGTCCTTAGTGGTGAGGTGAAAGGAGATTTGATATTTCACACGAATGAATAGGAATTATATCTGGGGAGGGGGAAGGCAAAAGGCAATAAAGAATCATAAAAACAATTAACATAAAAATGTCGGTTCCGCCACACTTGTCGAAATTCATTATGTCATAGCTATTGCCACGTTAATTTTTACGTAAATTAAATTATTCTTTATTATTTTCAGAATTTATGAACTCGTCGATTTTGAACAGCAGTGATTGCTATTTTCGTCATTTGGGTAATTTTCTGGAGAATGCTGTTGGGGACAATTCTCACTGGCTGCTGTGCTGGCGTGCTACATTGCATGGCTGGAATGTCAGTCAGTTTCACAGTCGCTGCGATGGAGAGAACGACACTGTTACCATCATAAGGAAAGGGAAATTCATCTTTGGCGGATACACGGATATTCCTTGGGGTAAAAAAATAAAAAAAATCCCTTATTTTATCATCCTCTTTTACCGCAACGTTACAGCTTTACAATTCTGATCTACTTACACTGTTTATTGAGAATTTAACTCTTCGTTTATAAGGTTGAAACGTCACTCTGGGTCAGCTTTCATCTTGTAATGATGGTCAGGTGTTTTATTTGTCTTGATGACTCTCTTCTGGGTCTTTACCCCCTTGAAACATCAGGTCATTGCTAATAGCCCACGTTCGATAAATTCTAATATTACTCCGAGGCTTTAGGGACAAAATTGCAAATTTTTTTACGACTCCAGCCAGAGGAGACTTGAGCACAAAGAATACTAAACAAAATATAGAGAAATATGATCAGAAAGCCTCGGAGTCTTGTTAGAATTTTGATGTATCGAACGTGGGCTATTATATCAACAGTGGCGCTTCTAATGGAGTACCCTCTTATTTTTAATCCAAACCGAAGCGAAAAAAAAAACGATTTTTTTTTTCCTGGGCTAGCCACGATTAACTCAAGGTCTTGATGAACCCCACGTACCCATCCCCAGCAACGTTCGTTGAGGCTTCGATCGGTCTGTGCTCACAATAAGGTCTCCTTCAAGGAGATTGAAGTCTAGCTCCCTTTCCTTGGCGCGTGAGTTGAGACAGGTCTGTGAATGCGATCTGACAGGCATTGGATTGCAAAAAAAAAGCGGATCGTGCCAATTCAAAGGCAAAGAAGCTAAGTGTAGTGATGCCGGTAAATGCATCAAGCAGCTACTGAATCCCGTTACAGTGTGTATTATGTGTCCTAAGAGAATATGCACAGCAAACCATTTTTCAAACGGACAGTCAGTAAAGCCTGGCCACGTGTCCTTGCTGTATACATTTCTGTATTAGAATGGTGAGTCAACAAAACTGTCGGTAACAAAACGGGGTCCGCATGTCCGTATCAGTCCATATGTCCGGTGCCGATCCAATGGGAAGGTTCTAATTTACACGTAAAGAAGAATCAGTTTATTGCTATTCTGAGAAATCTCTATAGAGAGTAGAAGTCGTTATGTCACGTCCACATGGCAGCAAAATTTCTGGATGACAAAAATACTGAAAATTCACTTAAAAAGTGAATTCACACTGCTTCACAGTTAATCGATCGTATTCATTTTCATTTAATTTGTCAATTTTTCTGGGGTTGAATCCGAAGGGACCGTATTTAAGTTTAGAAAAAGAAAAAGAAAATTTTTGTGTTGTGTTTACCTACTCCGTAAAGCAGGAGTGTGAAATTAGGAAGTTTCATGTCGCAGTCGTTCAACGGCGGCTGAGAAATGTACAAAGAGCGTGATGCGCGTGCAAAGTTGTTGTTTTGCTAAATATAAACTTATTGGTTTTGGATCACTCACCGTTTCTGGGAGCGGAGTCATCTTTCTACCGACGCTCAAAAATAAATAAATAGACGCGAAGGCTCCTCAAGACTCGACGAGGACGTCTCGATATCACTTTATGACTACTCTATAACACAGGATGACTCGCCGAGGATGACTCGATGAGGCACCATTACTTGACGTTGACTCGACGAGGACGACTCAACGAGGGTGACTCGACGAGGGTGACTCGACGAGGGGACGACTCGAAGAGGACGACTACACGAGGATCACACGACGAGGCAAGATGATTCGACGAGACTACTCTGAGTCATAACCAGAATCCCAGAAGTAGTCAGGGTTGTTTGTGAGGGACATTTGTTTTGCGAACTTTGTTGACGAGTTTATTTATTTATTTTTTTTCAATCATTTGAAATGTTCAGTCTATTATTAATGACATTCATTGCCAATCCATTGTTCTTATTATTATAGACACATGTCATTTCATTTCATTTAGTATAATTATATTGTCAGCCTTCTTGCCTGCCAATTTTGTAACCTGAATGATAATGGTGTTGATGGTTTTCTCCGTTTTATTTCAAGATCACCAGTTCAATGCAACTAACTGCAGGCATAAACATTCATGCGCTTTCTCTCCTTGCGTTCAAATTTATTTTTCCACCTTCTAATGCTTACAAAAGACTATTCATAAAGAGAGAGAGAGAGTACTAACGGTTATGGGAGTCCCGAAAATCTTGAGAATGAGTTAGAGTCACTATTTAAAAGAGCTGTGTCGCCAAATTTACAGCCAAATTGAGTGAAACATAAAAAATTAACTGCTCAAAACATGAAAAAGCGGGTATAAATAACAAAGCAATAACATGTGGAGTAGAGGAACGGATGGAGAAAGGTGAAAAACATTTAGACAGAAATCAGGAAGGTTTTTATCTATTGCTTCTGTACCAGAGAATATCTGTCAGATAAGGGTCTGACATTGTCCGCAGATTAGGATCTAAAAGTAGGATAAAATTTTGTGGTTTAAAACCTGTAAATACAATACAATTATATATCTTCAACTTACTCCATTCTCCAAACGGTGAAACTTGCAACAAAATTACATCGTTAATATACGCGTTAAATCTCCGGCATAGACGCTTTAATTCCTGCTCTGTTACGGGGGTCGGGGGGTGGGGATTTCATTTGATTAGTGCATAAATTTACAGACACAGACACACAGACATCTGTACGGAGAACAATAAAAACCAAATACAAGTACGGTATTACAACTAAATATAATATAAGGCGGCCTGTCACCTATATTGAATACTGATAATCGAGACCACGAAAGACATTTCTTGTGTACAAGAAATACAGAAGGAATGTGTTGCAATCCAAGCAAATGTAAAGAGTTGACGATCAAAAAGAGAGGCAACCGCGATCTCTATTCATCTATCGGGATGATACCAAGCTGTAAAGAAGTAGAGATTTTGGGCTTCGCCTTCCAGATGTGACAGGGGAACAATCAGTCAGAAACAGACCTTCTCTTTAATACAATAGTAATACCTAATATCAATTACGCATTATCTGTCTACGCCGCGTCCGAGTCCGATCTTACACCTGTACAATGTTTCTTGGACCGCTGTTTTAAAATGAAATATACGTCTAAGCCGGTAAGTGTTTAAGATTTCTTAAAGAGGCAAAATTATAAAATTATCAAAAAAAGTTTATAATGCTAAAGAACATCCATGCACTTTTATCTATTATGCCTCGTGTTAAACTATCCAGTTATAATCATAGGAAAAAAACTTGTTTCAAATCTAAGGTTAACACTATGCGTTTTAAAAACTCTTTTATTAATCGTTTGGTTTTTAAATATGAATTAGCTATGTAATATACTAGATTTTTTAATTCTTACTTCAACAGAAACTTTGTTCTCTCTTTTAAAATGTATATCAGCGCCAATTCATACATTCGCGATTCACTGTACGCTTTCGAACATACCAATACCCGCTACAAAAATTTTAACTGCTTCATAAATCTGCACCACCCTCATTTATTGCCGTCAAGCCATCAAATCAATCGCAAACTCGATGAAAATGCATTCAGGGCCAGTTAGGGCATATTGATTAATTGTCGAACAGGACTCTGCTTATTCTGTTAGCTTCTGTTGTCAGAGATAGCTTTGAGAGGCCAGCCGGGTACTAAACACAAGCCACAAGCAGAATGAGTTTCTTAAGTAAACATACTTGCCATTTCAACCAGGTGAATGCTTACACTGATTACCTAAGAGAAATGCATAGAAAAAGACCGGGCTTAGCAATACAACCATCACCACTCGGTAATCAGGGTAAGATGGTGGGAAATTGACATTTGTATTAGAATTCAAAGCCAGCTTATTTTTTTTTAATTTATGTATTTGATGATTTCTCCTTGAAAAGAGTAAATTACGAGTTCAAAGAAACAATACACTAAATCTGGAGTGCAAAGAAGTCCGTGATCAGTTTTTAGAAAACCTCAAATTTTCCATACATTTTCTGAAATTTTGGTACTAACTTTAATTGAAGTTGGATTTAAATTTAGCTGCTATCCGTATTATCGGGTTAATTGCCCCTAAAAGTAAGGTGTCCTTCAGGCGCAAGGTGATTGTATGAGAAAAACCTTTTTGAGATTTTACTAGTAGCACGGGTAACGAAGAAGTCCGATTTCATAACCTGTGATGGTATGTCCAGAGATGTAACAGGATTTTAGTGTTTATTGCCATTAATAAGAGCTATAGTAGTGTTTCATAAAACCAAACAAACTCAGAGGACAACACGGTGCCACAATCATTATCATCACCACCCTCACTATTATTGTCACTATTATTATGGCACTAAAACCCAGGGACCTAGAGTGACCATTTTTAAAATTGGCAAGTACGCACGCGGTCCATATGGTCTCAAAAAGTTCACACAAAACAAAGTTTTTGCTTTCTTTTAACCCATTTGCCCAGGAGTCGCCCGTAATCGTTGGTGCGGGTCCACATCCCTTCTTCCACTTGTAATGTCATCAGGATTTGTCCGCTAACTTGTGCAGAGTGAAGAGATCTTTCAAACCATACCAAAATGGGTACAAATCAGTCAAGGGCGCAAAACACACAAAAAAAATAACCATGTTACATTGACCGGAAAAATTTCCGTAAAAATCTTTTTTTAAACCATACCAAAATGAGTATAATTCAGTCAAGGGCGCAAGACAAAAAAAAAAATAATAATAAAATAACCATGTTACACTGACCGGAAAATTTCCGTAAAAATCTTTTCCTTAACGTATTTTTTTAAAAACCTGCGTATAAGAGCTTAAGTTTTTCCAAGCTAGGCTCAGAGGTTCTTATAAAAAGGTTGCTTTCTGGGAATTTTTTATTTTATTTTTAAATATATAAGCTTTGATAGAAAATCATATCGGTTACAGTACAAATCTGCGTGTAATAACCTACACTTTTGAAGTCTATAAAGGAACTTGAGTTTGGTGCCTTTCAGCAAGGTCCATGAAGACAGTTACAATCTGTAGTTTTTATAACCCTGTTTTTGTTCTGGAATTACAAGACTCACAGTGGTACAGTTTGGTACAGTATTTTCTTGTCTTATCAATTTGCAAACTTCAAACTCCTTTTTTAAGAACCTGCTTGATTTCTTTCGTTTTTGGGACTAAAAAGGTTGTTATATATTCAGTATATTTTTGAGTAGTAGGATGGCAAATTTCTGCCAGAAAGTTCTTAAAACAATTCCCAATCTTGTACTTCTTACAACTATTCCTGCTACTGCCAGAAAATAGGTAACCCTCTGCAACATGTACATTGGAAACACTAGAACATATTTCTTAGAAACGAGAAAAAATAATGTTGGGTTTACAGGCTGATCCAACGTGTTAACGCGCTTATGAGACCGCCAATACCGTTAGTACTGTGTATTCCTATAATAATTATATAGATGAAAATGAAATGAAACTTTAGTATTCAGAACGATGGATTGATGAGTGAAATAAAACAGCCGAATAAAAATGGGATAAATGACCATAATTTCAATAAAGATTTAACATTTAAAATAATGGAAAAAAAGAAATATCGCAAAACAAATGTCCCTTTCAATTGACGACAACCCTGACTACTAGGTTCAAGTATCCCTTGCCGTGACTCATCGAGTAGTCTTCGTCGACACATCTTGCCTGGTCGAGTCGTCCTCGTCGAGTCATCGTCTCGTTGAGTAGTCCTCGTCGAGTCAACTTCACCGAGTCATCCTCGTCGAGTCATCGCCTCGTTGAGTCGTCCTCGTCGAGTCAACCGTGTCTCACCGAGTCATCCTCGCAGAGTCATCGAGTCCTCGTCGAGTCTTGGAGTGAAAATCGAGTCGTCCTCGTCGAGTGTTGAAGTACCGCTTGAAAATTCGAGGATCTATTTATTTATTTTTGAGCGTCGGTAGAAAGATGACTCCGCTCCCAGAAACGGTGAGTGATCCTTGGTTTTTAACTGTTCTCGTTGCTGTCGCCGTCGTCGATGCTTAAACTCCCTATTGTTGAGATCCAGAAATTTTGCTACCATGGTAACGTGACGTCACGTTTCTCCTCTCTATTTAACAATTATTCCTCGAGCCCATTCGGCCTTCGGCCTTATGGGCTATTGACTCAGGCCCATTCGGACTCGAGGACTATAATTGTTTTAGTAAAATCCAACTAGTTGGTCAAAAATATCGAGACAAAACAACTTTAGCTAGTTAAAGCTAGACTTTAATCCTTTTTTGCCGCCAAAAAGCCCGCGGTTTTCGCTACTAGTGGGCTATAACATATAGCCTAGTAGTAGCTCAACCAATCAGAACGCAGCATTGATAACAGAGCACCAGTTGGATTTTACTAATAGGTAATAGTTTGTTAACCTCAGAAGTTATCGCACCACTAAGTAATTTAATGGCCTTAAAAGTGCAATGCTTGCTAAAACAACTTGAAGCCTTCAGTTTGTTGTTTTCCTGTTCAATTGTTAGAGCTATCGTCAATTACCTTTACCTCAATTGGATTTATTCAATATATTTTATTCGTTTAAATAAGAAGGCAAAAGCAAAGTGAATTCTAGTGGCTATAGAAAAATGACGTCATTTTTGATCGTGGAAATGGGCTGTTATTGTCTGACGAAAGAAAGAGATACATATTAGTAATAAAATAAATTCAAAATTTTAAATCCATTTTTTTTATTGAAGCAAACGTGAAAGCATGGAATTTTTTTTTCATTTATTTACCTTTGGTTTCTCAGAATCCAGTGGCAACTGGAGCGCTTCTTCTGAAGCGTTTATTTTTTCGCTCAACAATAATGAAGGCTTGGCACCGTTTGTGAGCCAGGTGGAGAAAGGAATCACAGATCACAGGGCAATTTACAGGAATTCACAATTTGGTCCATATTTTGGAATTGATGTCATAATTACAGATAACGCCGACGGTAACAGTTTGTCAGAAGCAGCCTTAGGCTATTACTACCCTGCTCCACCTGCAGTGCAGAAGAGGCACACAGTCCTGGCCGGGACTTGGTACTTCTCACCTGATGAGGTGGAGGTATTTTATCTTGACCCACCCCGCTAAATGCAAGATAACACAAACTATCATATTTATTACCTTTAATTCTGAGAGCGAAGCAATGCATTTAATATAACTTTAAACTTCCTATTAATTGCTTTTTTATTGTTGTTGTTGTTGTTGTTTTTGCTTTTTGCCTTTTTTATAATCCCTTAATATTCAGTTGTCTGAAACCTGTTATTAGAATAGTTTGCCTGGTTTGTTTTACTATTTCAACTTAGCTGGACTAGTTAGGGTAGAGGCTTGGGATTTAGCAATACGTGCTTCTAGTTAAAACTCTTGCTAAAGCAACTGTCGCCAGCCATTTTAAAAAGGGAGCATTCACTGCTCATCACACAAACATTTTTAAATTAGTTACATTTAATAACAAGGCTACAATTGTTCGGGTAACTGATTTAAAAATCACAAGTAAAAAAAAAATCACAAGTATGTTAACATAAACTGGTAGCTAGACTCAGATAACTCACAAGTACAGTGAGACCCGCTCAATTTAACAAACCTCTATATAAAGAAGCCTTCGGTATAACGAAGCACATTCCTGGCTCTAGTAATAATACAATATATGAAAAAGACTGAACCTCGACATAAAGAAATCTCGTTATAGCGAACAGTATTGCCAGTCCCAACGCCCTTCGTTAAATCAAGGTTCCATTGTAAGACACATTTTAGTTTTCCTCAGATCATAGTTAGTAGAGGAGACTGGTTATGAAAGCCGCGCAAACATCAAAGTTGAAACAACAGTTTATTTTGAAAGTTCCCTGATGACCGTGCAGTGCACAATCCTTTGTTTTTTGTTCTCAAATTATAACTGAATAAAGTAACGCGATGTTTCTATTCTTCAGTAATTTCAAAATGATAGGAATGCTAATGAACTTTGTGCACGGTCAGGTACAATAAAAAAAGCTAACAAAAACACATAACAAAGGAGTCTGACGCGTTTCATAACCATTCCACTTTGATATTAATTCGAGAATGTGAGTTGAATATTTGATTTAGGGCTTTAGGACCTTAAAAGTTAACGGCACTTTGAAGTTTGGAGACTGTTGCGGCAGGATCCCTGCCCTGCCCTGCCCTGCTGGTACTCAGACTTCACCTCATTACTGGTTCGACCAGAACACATTCCTGACGGGGTCTCAGCCCTAAGCTGACTTCTCACTTATCTCGTACCCAGATCGCTTGTTGACGAAGCCGTCAATAAGAAATCTGGGTACGAGATAAACTTCTCACCTGATGCGTTACAGGTATTTTACATATCTTGCATGATCTATCCCATTAAAACCTAGCCTGTCCACAGACTTCGTTTTTTTTAGCGTGCGAGCAGGGACTGCGAGAACCAGCACGAAGGGCGAGAAAAAGCTCATTTCCCCGTCTCATTAGGCTGTTTATTAGATAAGAATACCAGGGATAAGTCTACGTAAATTGCTGTTTTCCTAATAAGCATAAACATAATCCAGATGAAGGCGTTTATACGTTTCACAAACTTTTTTGTGAATTCGATTATCTGAAGTCATTACTTGGTGCATTTACCCATTCATGAAATGCTTCTGTGGAGTTATGAAGAAGACATGAAACATTTGTCAAATTTCATTAGAAAACTTCTAAAACTTGAAAAAGTCGGCCCAATTTCTTCAAGTTTTTATTCATATGTCCATCCTTGCCATTCTTAGAAACAGACAACAGGGCAACAGTTTCATTGCCGATAGTATAGCCTTAATTGGACCATGACGTTTTGAAATCAATTGATGCGAAGACATGTTTTAGCTTTTAAAAACTGGGGATAGCAAAGAGCAGAAGGACATAGCCCCTTTAAATTGTACTGGGCTATGAAAACATGTACGCGCGTAGTTGTTTTAAAAAATCCGCAGCGCTTTTTGTTGTAACCGACTATTGGTGCGACTCTTCTTACAGTTAATCATGATCAATTTGATCGAAAAAAATGGTATGGGCTTTTGGGGTTGAAAAAGGCGGATAAGTGATTCAACTAGTCAATCGACTGATAAGCTTACTGCAGGACCCCATAACCCTGAGTCCTGCACACTGAAATAACGCTTCACTTCTTAAACTACCCCTCCCCCCCCCCCCCCACCCACACGCCCACACAGATGTCGATGTCGCTTCATGTGTGTATAGGTAATTAAGTTTGTGTGTATTAATAGGAGTTAAAGCAAGGGTTAAACAGTCAGGGACGCTGTACCTGACCTTCTCCAAAGGATGAATATCAAAATTAGGTCTTATATCTTAACATTGTCTTATAGTCATAGTTAATAGCGTTCACTTTACAGCGAGTTGGTATAGTGTTCTTGAGATTTAAGTAACAATTCACGTAGTAATTTTTAAAGACACGTTTTCTGCGTAAGATCAGATAACACGTTTTCTCTTCTTCTGTTAGCTTTAAAGCTGATCAAGACATTTCATAACACCAGATGGCGAGAGATAAAAACAAGCGCTCGCTGATACCAGTCAGTCATTATTTTTTTGATTTCTGGGAAGAAGAGTTACGCGAGGAGTTACGGAAAGGGAGGCAGGAAGCTTTTATACTGACCCCGTGCGCCAGAACTCTCTCTGTCTTGAGATCTAGCTTAATCCCCTAGAGAGAGATCTGAGTGCTAAATTAATGACATACTACACTCTCAGTCTCACCGAAAACACATGAATAGTGACCGAATACAAGTCTAGGACAGAGGCATTTGCCCTAGCTTGGATTCCGGCAATAAAGGATATTGATTTTGCCGTTTAGGGGCGGAGTGACACTGCTTGAAGAGGGGTGGTACTGCTGGCAGTAGGGTAGTACCGCTTGACGTAGATCGCTTCATTTCGACCTCGCTGTTTAACTAGTTACCCTCAATGGTTCCTTGTACTTTACTCTTTAAGCCCCAAGTTCCACATACAAATTCTCCAAACTGATCTCTACATATTTCTTTTAAGGATAGTTGAGAGAACTTGGTTTACGATCATAGCGTTCTCCCTTTAGTGATCATTTTATTCTTTCTCATAACCTTCACTCTTGGTGATATACTGATGTTGTTAGGAGAATATTGATGTTGGTCAGTCTTGGGACCTAAAGGGTTAATAAGTACAGAAAGAGAAAACACGAGGGTCATTATGTTTACAAAGGATCTCTCATTTACTCAGTTTATTTATTTATTTATTTATTTATTGCATGTTTTACTTTATGAGTCTTTATGGCGAATACACTGTAAGTTGCATTCTTAGGATAGATTAAGTATAATGTAGCTGGATTTTTGAAAACAAAGCTAGCGAAAATTGCAGCCTCTTGATTGAAGAAAGCCAAAACGCTCGTTTCTTAATTCTTGCGTCTGATAAGCTATATAAAATCATACTAAGAAAGGAAAAGGAGAGGGAATTACGAAAATAGAGGGAGGTGGGAGAAAGGAAGGCGGAGAAAAGAAAACACAATGGTTGCACTCTTAGTTTTTATATTGGCTGGAGATACTGTAGTTTTTGAAATAAAAAACTGGCGGAACGACAATATTTGGTCTTTCAAAAATCTAGCTAGAGAATAGACTGAAGTATTTTAAGAATTTCTTGGTATAGAATAGCCAAAAATATTAAAAGCAATGTTGTGTAGATAGATCATGTCATGGTCTTGTGCTTTTGACGTCGTTGTGATAGTCATGTGGGATAAGATTTACATTGATTCTTCGCGTTGTTTTTGAAACATTAAGTGACATCACCATCTATTACCAGCGGTTGACACACCTTCTTTGATGACGTTATAATTTAAGGCTTTCAAAAGCAACAAGGTCTGTTTTACAAGCACTTCTCTCTTGTCAGTGTAAAGATTTTGTAGCCGTGCAGTTAATGAAAGTAACGTTGAGGTGATCTAAGTTCTTGTGTGGCATGTGTGGTAGTTATTGAAAACACCATGAGTAAAAAAGAGAGAGATCAAATGTTTTATCATCACCTTGTACTCTGTTGACAGCTGTGTCTTTCTTGCTGCCCTAGGCTAGTTCCGTTGTCACTAATAAACCATAAAAGTTTCGTACGATGTTACTTCTGTTGCATGATTGATTTGGGGTTGGATGATAGCCGTTCATTATTTTTTGGATGGTAGGCACGCACAATTTACCAAACCCTCCTCCCCTCTCCCCTTACAGCAACGTTTTCATTTGATGCTTTATACTGATGAACAGTTACAACTTAATATAGATATTTCTAGCAATCACAATTTTCCGTCTGTCCTCTGTGAATTAGTATATCCTGCAGCTTGATACCATCTGCGCCCTTCTTCCTGCCTTTTTTCTAAAATGTGCCCACCACTCGTCGTTTCTCTGGAAACCGTTGGTGGGGCCTACTTGCAGACGTTGGAAAAACAAAACAAACAACAGCTCGAAATTGAGCCTCCTGTCCAAGTTGATTAACAAGTGTATAGCTATAGTTTTCAGACGCGACAAAATTGCTTATTTGTCGTTTACCACGGGGGGTGACAACTCTAACAAAGGCTGTTTGGGCAGCCCTATGAATAACTTTATGTCCTCCCGGAAATTTCGTCGACCCTCCCGAATTTTTCGGTGGCATTCCCCATAAATGTTTAACTTCCCAATTTTTTTTTTAACAATTATAATTAAAATTTTGATTCGAGATTTTTTGCAGCTTCTTGTTAATTATGTAACCTGTTTATTATCTAACCTTAGTTATTTTTCGTTTAGAGGGTATCATGTTAACACTGTCACACTTTTTAAGTATATAAAATCGTGTTCTTTTGTTTTTCAATCACCGATGAATAAGGCAAGCAGTGAAGGGGCCAACCACTAGAGGGGTCTGGGGGCATGCTCCCCCAGAAAATTTTGAAATCTTAGTGCTCTGAAACGCCATTTCTAGTGTTCTGAGAGGACAAATTCTGTCCAAAATGTTCTCTAAATCAATTGTCCTTTTTATGCTTATTTTTACTGGCGTGACTTCGCGTAGAAGTAGTCAATTTTATTTTATACAAGTTGTGTGGTTTTTGAAATTGCTCTGGATATCATTTTCAGCTAAGTATACTCTGTGTGGTGTCATTGTACGAGTATCATAAAAATTCATTTTAAAATTTCAGAACAACTGTCAAAATCTGAAATTTTCCTATCCCGAACGCATATTGATCGAGATTCGGGATTTTCGAGCAAAATCGGAAGGACCCCGACGAGATTAGGATGATTAAAGAGTCTTCACTGATCACAGACATACTACTTTTTATGGCCTCATTTGTGTTTAACAAGGTTAAATAAGTGCCGTTTTTTTCTTACATACTTCTTACGTACTTCTTTCACGTTTTCCAGTATGCAATCAGTGGAACGTGCTCTTAAAACTCGTTAAAGTGCAGCGTAAAATACCCCTGAACTAATAAATGATGGGATCTGGTGTGAACTGATAGTATGTGCCTTGCACCGGTACGGTTCTTGAGTCAATCCGCTGGGGATTGCACGTGGCCAATCGCACTCGAACTTCATGCTATTTCAGTTGGAAACATTGCTGATTGGTCTTTTCATATCATGGGGAGTTCAGCCATTTTCAAGTGTCAAAATACATAGAATACAGCGCATACACTGGGTGCATATCACTGCATATATATTGTTTGATAACATGTAATATCAAATCTTTGCTCAATGTCCCGAAAATATCTCATATTTCCCGAAAAATTTCCCAGGTTTCCCGATTCCCGGCAAAATCTCCAGATTCCCGGAATAAATTTGTTTTTCTCCCGAAACAGCCCTTGTTAGAGCTGTCACCCCCCGTGTTTACCGTTCATTATTATTGATACAAAAAACAGTAATTGCATGCAAGGGTCCTTAAATAAAAAAAAATCAGGCACAATTTGCAAGTATTTATTGTTTTGATTGACGTTTGACTGTTTCTTAATCCTTAACTACACAAATGTGAGGTGGTCATCACCAGGATTCATCATTTGAATGTGACATCTAACTGCCAGTCGTTTCGAGGGCCCGAAATAGGTTTCTTGGGACCCGGGATTTACTTTATTTGAAACTTGGGATTCAGGATTTGAAAGCAAAATCGGGGCGAGTTTCGGGATTGAAGGTATGCGCAAGAGGTGGGATGCCTAAAATAACCCTTGGGATTACAGGATTGTACGAAATATTTGGTCGGGACTACGGGATTGAAAGAAGCCTATTGGGGATCCTCCGCTTCCATGGTAGGGACGGACGAACATTCGCGTGAAATCAGGCTACGTAAAAAGGGGCTCCTTTTAATAATTCTACATATACAGAACTCCACTTACCGTCCCAATCCTCGCAACACACCTTCACAATCTTTTATCTATCTTTAATCGTTTAATTGCCAATAGTATACCCTTGTGGCACGAAATTTTGGAGGGAGTTTATTTTTGCAGTGTGTCAACAGTTTTGTCCCTCATTGTCTGAAGGCAAAATTGTGCTACTGCACACAAGTTGAGCCGTGCATGACACTGATTTTAACTGAAATTAAAGGAATCAACGATATAATTATGTTATTGGTGGTGGGGGTGACATTGACTTATTTACGACCAAATTATAGGGCCAATTCGAATTACGTGATGACGTAATAAAAGGGCTGCGGTATCCAGAATTAACGTCGATATGGTTTACAAGCTTAAAACTGACGCTGAAACTCGCGCACATGTACAACTTTTGATGAATTTCAAGGGTATGCGTACTGAAAATATTTTTAATAAAGTAAATATTTCTCGTTTTTCACTTTATCGGATTGTTAAGGCGCAAACAATCACGGGTAGGGTAAGGATTGACACGTAGTGGGGGTAGTCACTGGCCGGCCACGGAAATATGGAGCGTTAGTGAGGAGCGGCCGTCACTGCGTTCAATATCGAAATTACGGAAAAGTGAATGTAAATTCATGGCCAATTCAATAAAAAACTAAGGACAGCGTAGCAAACACTGCAAGTCTACACGAAAACAAATACTGTCAATCCCACCTCGTGACACCCTGTGTGACATGATAACGTAACACAAATAGCGTGACATGGGCGCAAATGTATGTGTATTTGGACTGCATTTCTCAAGCGAAACCCCGTGTTTTTGTCTATTGTCGGCAGAGATAATGAAAAGAGAGCTTTGAAACGTGAACTGGTATTTGACTGTCAAAGAAAACGACAGCTCAAACTGATTCCTTTGTGTTACAACGGTTAACTACGTTTCGGCAAACGGAAAGTAACAGTCTGTTATGACCTCTTAATGTCGATAACCTTCGATATGTATTCTCGTGGTTAACCGCTGAAACTCCTTATTTGCACCACATCGCTGGAATTTTTCTCGCCAAGAATACGTATTGCGAAGCACTTTCTACATAGCCGAATCTTCTTTTGACTTTTGTGAGGAAATAGCGCATAAAAGAGGAAGATTTTCCAGCGCACGGCCGTCATCGATCACGTGTTATCCCGCTTTCCTTGTCATCAAGTGAACTTCTGGGCCAAAGTAATTGCTGTTTTGGCGATGGTACAAACTGGTGTGTCTGTCTTGAAAACAATTTCTTTGGCATTCTGCGATTTACGAGCAGGGAAATGAAGTAGTTGTCCATCCAACATCAATAAAAAATCATACCACTGAATAAATGGCAGGCGGTCATCTAAAATCATTACAAAAGTACATTCCTAACCTGGTCTAACCTGTTCGACGCCTACATACGCTTAAGGTTCGGATCAGTTAGGTTTGAAAAGGTCTCCAAAAAAAAGCAAATCTATATATAGGGCATAGCACAAACGGCTGGTTCATCATTTATGAGGTTCATAACCTGTATATTGTTCACGTCGTTCGTTCACGTCCTTTCACTACTTCATTCGCTTAAGTTAACCATTTACCAGAACAATTTTCATTGTACCTTAGTGTTTCCATCTTTTTTCCACCATTGATAATACTTGTGAGAACATTTCGTCCGCAGTAACGGCATTGATCACACCCGGGTGATCACAACACAAATGATTTCCTCTCGACCCGACAGAGTATCAGGAACGCGCGCGGGAGTAGAAGTTGAAGATTATATAAGTAATGACATACGCTTCGTACATTTTACTCTACGTATACTACAAATCAGGACGAAACTTTACAAATTGTTGTTTATAAACAATTTGGCCCATAGAGTAACGTCATCGCACAAAAATTCAGCAGCGTCAAAAATCTAGCCGGAAAACACAGATACATATTTCAGACAGTCTGAATGCAAAATTGTGCTGCTGCACACAAGTTGAGCCGTGTATGACACTGATTTTAACTGAAATTAAAGGAATCAACGATATAATTATGTTATTGGTGGTGGGAGTGACATTGACTTAATCACGACCGAATTATAGGGCCAATTCGAATTACGTGATGACGTAATAAAGGGGCTGCGATATCCAGAATTAACGTCCATATGGTTTACAAGCTTAAAACTGACGCTGAAACTCGCGCACATGTACAACTTTGGCATGCACTTCACGTAGTAGGGATAGTCACTGGCCGGCCACGGAAATATGGAGCGTTAGTGAGGAACGGCCGTCACTGCGTTCAATATCGAAAATACGGAAAAGTGAAGGTAAATTCAAGGCCAATTCAATAAAAAGGACAGCGTAGCAAACATTGAAAATGTACTCGAAAACAATTACTTTCAATCCCACCTCGTGACACCCTGTGTGACATGATAACGCAACGCAAATAGTGTGACATGAGCGCGTATGTCTGTGTATTTGGACTGCATTTCTCAAGCAAAACCCCGTGTTTTTGTCTATTGTCGGCAGAGATAATGAAAAGAGAGCTTTGAAACGTGAACTGGTATTTGACTCTCAAAGAAAGTACGTCAGTACTCCGATCGCCAACACGCAGACGTAAACCAAAAGGGTTGTAGGGTATCCGTTATAGGAAAGAAAATCTTTTTTCACTATTCCCAGTTAGACGTCTGGTTGATTATTACGTAGATCCGCTATTAAACTTCACCTACTAATTACATATTTGTGGCTTTAGGCGAGTTTGGCTAATTTTCCATATGCAACGAATAAGAATAAAAATTTTGCAGGTCTTGAACCTGCTGAGGTGGATATCCGCTTTCATGTAATTCTTTATACCTTACTCAGCTGATTCAATAATTGTCTAGTAGAACTCCAGAACATATTATTCTTTATAGAGCTCATTAGTTGAAGTTAAATCGAGATGAGTGCCTGGAAGTAAAGTTCACATTGCCGACTGCAATTCAAAATCTTCTGAGAAAAAAAATACTGACTCTGAGATCATTCAAAGTTGCTCCTCTGAGATACCATTAATTCATGAATAAATTATGAAGACTTAGTCGTTTGGTGATAAATTAGCCTTTTTAAGTCAACTTGTATTTCTCTTTCATGTTCTCGAGAATTACAAAAAAACAAAAAAAAAAACAAAAGATCTCTCCAAATAATTCTTAGAATTGGAAATCTTCGTGAGGGGCATTTGACTTCAGTCTTGACGTTAATCATAAATTGTAAATATACATTTTATAGGAACCGCAAGTGCGAATGAATGACCCGCCATGAAGATAAAGCAAATGGCGGATGAAGAGAAAAAGTCCATAATTTGGCATGCGAAAGAAGACAATTATGCTAATGGCCTCGTAAAGACTCAGCTCTGGGCAAGTTTTCATATGCGAGCTGATACTCGGAGAACGGAGCACCAATACTTCCGGGCCGGGATGATCCATGAATCCATTATGGCATCGAACAAAAGGAACAAGAGGAGGGGTTCCATATCAGTTACTGTCAGTATAATGTTGCCCCGTGAAGTTTCTATTTGCAATTTCTTCCAGCTGAATGTCCAAAAATCGGATCCGTGATCGCTGATTTAGGACTATTGACGTTGATTCAATCTTAAACTACTACAAGCGGCTTAAAAACGTTTTACAGCGGTTTCCATTGCTTTTCAGTGAATAGGTATTTTAATAGGAAACCTGTCATTCGCTTAAAATTATTTTCAATTTGTCTGCTCTGAATGATGAAACATTTATAGGAATACCACAACAGCTCAAAATATTTTCGGTCTTTTATAACAGGATAGCGTACACATTGCCCCTGAGACTTCGCAACTTGAAATCGTTTGATGATCTTGCATGTATTCATACTTTTATTGAATATAATTTCAGTGAGTAAAATGTAAGAAAACCGAAGATTTGTCGATTAATAATAAAATAGTCGTATAACGTTAACAAATATCTAGGTCCGCCCTTTTTTTTTCGCTGCTAATTGACTCCAAACTAAATTGACTTAAGGGGCCTATTACCGCACAGTAAAGTTTTAATTTTCTGTAATTGAAGCAATTCCATTTAATCCTTCGTGTTCTTTCGCAACACTTTCTCGAATAAGCTCCTGCCTTGGGACAGAAGTCTAGGTAAGTAACATGTCTGGGCTTTAGTCTTCTAAGTTGATTACAAAGTGGAAATGCAATATCATATTTTCAAGACGTTTTAGCAAACTCCCCAATATACGCGTTTCCATTTGAGACAAAACACCACTCTATGTTTTGACGACGCAACGAAAACGCCGGAAAAGCAACTTTGCACTTGCATTGCATGTACATATCTTTGCCGTCAATGCCCGAAATCGAAGTAGAATTGCCTAATTTCACGTTTATTATGGAGAGTGTAAAGACAGAAGACGACGAACTTTAATTCCGCTTTCTGAATTTGGAAGGGGGCTCTTAGGAGTTTAATGACAAGACAGTTCGCCTCTGTTTGACAAAGAAAGGGAGCTGATGTTTAGAATTACGCGAAGGCACTTCTAAGGTAACTTTTTCGCTAGCGTCGGAAGGTGATAAAACGGTAGAGCCATGAAGGGGAAAAATTAGAAGAAACTGACTAAGAAAAGAAGAACATTTTTCATTAGATTGTAAATTTTTATCACGAAAGCACTAAAGGACACCTAATAAATTTCACATCTCCTACACGGCCGGAGACGGAAGGAGTGGCACTTTACGTGTTTATCCGAGTCACGAAACAATCTGGCCGTTTGTAGGGCAAAGGTAAATATTGCTCCGGCCTCGAGGATCGACCTCGCGGCCTTCCGCTCTGCAGTCAAGTGGGGAGATTTGCCGGACTGCGATGTGCATTAATAAGAGGAAAGCATGCGTTATTGGACGAAAAAACAAAAAAAAAGGAATTTCATGCTGCCAAATATAATAAATATGGCTGGATATGTGTCCTTTATATGTGGTAAAGTATGGAGCGGTACAGAATGTGTTATAACATAACAAAAGTAAATCGCTCGCTCTTATTGGTCAGTTAGCCACTACCATGTGCCCGTGGGTGCACGCCAAGAAACTGAGTTAGCGCGGTAAAATTTAGGCAAATTTAACAAATCTCCTCTCCTAACGGTAAAATACACCGATGAAATGCACAGATGAAAAGTGGAATTTGAAGAAAATACTAAGCTGTCGTTTTGAAGGAAAAAAGACAAAAGATCAAGCGACAAATTTGTCCTGGATGAATTAATCACTGTTTTCCTCGCGGCTAGAATCGGCTGAAGGATAATTGAGCGAGCGAAGATTTAAGGTACATTTTGTGAACAGGGGTCTTTTTTGTATGAGCATGAGCGACCGCTGAACAAGCGATGTGCATGGAGGCTCACCACAGGGTTTGCCTTCATGAAAATAGTGCGTCTCAAAGCTATCATAGCAATTATTTTGCTGGTTGGTCTTGGCGAATGTGCTCGTGATTTAACACAATGTGTAGTTTGCAAAAAAAAACTCTAACATGGTGTTAACAAAAGCGAAGTAGACCACAGGCCGCCCAAGCGCACTATTTGTGGGTTCGGGCTTCAGAGGTCATTTGGTCGGAGTATACTAGAATTATTAGTGTATTATCTGATGCCAAATAAACGCAAAAATCTTAAAGATATGAAGTCTTCTTGTTTGTCTTTCTGTACTAGTAGCCTTTAAGATAACGAAGGTCGATATTTCTTGCATTATTACATGTGATTCGGGCCCTTAATCTTCGAATTTTGTCACATGTATTCGAATCTACAACGCTAAGAAAAAAAAAATCATGATCACGCGAAATATTGATTCAAAAAGCTCCCTTACCTTTAGTTCATAGCCACTCTGTGTCCCACGGCCGGTTTAAACGCTGTTTAGTCGACTTCTTTCCATCGAGTACTGAACACTATAAATATAGTGTTCAGTACTCGATGGAAAGAAAGTCGATGCAAGAAAGACAAACAAGAAGACTTCATATCTTTAAGACTTTTTGCATTTATTTGGCATCAGATAATACACTAATAATTCTAGTATATTCCGACTAAATGACCTCTGAAGCCCGAACCCACAAATAGTGCGCTTGGGCTGCCTGTGAGTAGACCGGCTTTAACATACACGAGCTACTATCAAATTTCATCTCCCCACCTGACCTGGATAAACAGCGCGCGTATATGTAGTGCCTGGAGGATTGCGCTGACCTCATCAAAGTCTAAACAAGTGCAGAAACGTTTGTTGATGCAAGTAAACACTTTCAATATTCTTTGTTTTGAAATGGGAAAGGAAGAGCAATATTAAAAAAACATAGCAAATTTCAGCGAGTGGGTTCGAAGTGCGCGAAAGCCGATGTTCAGTTCAGCAGTGAATTAATACTATGTTCTACAATTTTCCCAGCACTTTGAAGCTACAAAATTAAGAGCACACAAGACGTAGATTAGTCACCTGGTGAGATGTTGGTGGTAGTCACTCTGTATGTCTCGAACAATAAAAAAATGAATATCAATGAGACACAGTCAAAACTGCATTCAATAGGACCGAAATTAAAGTCTAATCTTGTGACCGATTTTGATGAAACAAACGGTTAGGTTTCCCAAGAACTACAATAAACATGTGATGCCGAAAAAAAATCATTAGAACATTTAAGTTCTGGCCAAAAGCAAATTTCTGTAAAAGATGCGTTACAATGATAGTCCACGCAAAAACAAAAAGTTCTACAATTTTCCTATAAACAAACTTTGTATCGCTAAAATACTTAACGCAAAAACTCTCTATTCCAACTGAAAACGGCGTGGTAGTCGCTCGCTGATCGTTATTAATCCACTCCCGAAATATGGCTAAATCAGCTATTAACAAACTATTGACAGAAATCCTCTACGGCATCGAGAAACTGATTTACATCCGATTTATAGACAAACACTAAATAAAGAACATCTTGCTCAATAGCTACGCATCAGCAATGCATTCTATGCCAAACTTTGCGGTTGTTAAGGTGATTCCCTGGTTTTGCACTGCGCATCTCTTACTGCGCATAACAAGATGGCCTCCGTACAAAAGAGCATGTGAAGTAACATTATTAAAATGAAGTTGACCGAAGAGAAACGCTATTGCAATTTTTGCTTGCGGTTGTTTCTTGCCGAGGTGAGACTCAATGTGGTGGGAATGTGCATAACGTAAGCAGTACGCGTGTTGTTGAGTTCGACTTCCTCACGGAGAACCTCGATAGTGGATGTTTAATTTGTGCTTATTCACTTTGATTTTCATTTAAACGCTTTCTTTATCACATTGTGTCCTAAATGAGATATCTCGATGTAAATTCTGTAAAAACGGATTTTTTTAATACTTTCTTCCCCCTTTCGCATACATTCTATTTTGAAACTCGCCCCAGTCCTCTCTCAAAAATCAAGGAAAATGCATTTGGTGCCCACTTTCAGCAGCTCTACCGCAAAAATGGGTACGGTTACCCCCATTTTTTATTTCATAATTTTAATAAGGACAGTGCTTCGTTTAAGTGAGAAAAAAATGGGCACAAATATATGTTCAGTTTTTCGGCAATTTTACTAAATTGTACCGATTGAGCTATCACGTGTCGAATAGCGCGTGTCCAATTTAATTCTACTTTGGAGCGTAAAGTAAAAACAAGGGCATTAAAAGGCATTTTCCTGGTACGTAAGTGGATAAACAATACATTAAAGTCAAATTCTGTGCGATACCACATGCATCATTGAAAAAATCTTTCCTTTTTGTCTAGTTTTGGGCTGCGGGCGGTTTTTGTCAAAGGGTCCAAAATAGCCGTATTTGTCAGCGTTGTGACGTCAAAACGAGCACGGTGACCCCCACTTTTTATTACCTTTTTATCATCTTCTTGACTTGTTACATCAGTGTACCAAGTTTCATCTACAATCTATGTTAGGTTCTTTTACTAGGGAATCACCTTAAAGGGGAATTAAGACACGAGTCGAGCGCCAAACAACAACAAGCAGCCATGTTCGTGTCAGACATCCTTGAGAAACTTGCTCTTTCACCTCGTTCAGCGCGTCAGTCTCCACTTTAAATCAACAGATCTTTACTTATTTTGTACAACGAAGGTCTCTCCTAAGTTCCTGCTACCATTTCAATCTCAAGCAAGCTTTCAAAGTGAACAATTTGTTTCCTATGACTATGCAGCACGGTCGCTGTCAATGGTCGCGTGCTCTTTGACAAGTCAGCGGTTGCGCATGCTCGTGCAAAAAAGACCCCTGTTCATTTTGTGTGTTTTTTATAGAAGAGAAAGTCTGTTTGAAATGTAAATTTATCAATTACCATTATGTTATTGACGTTTTGGTCAAGCTGATGCTAAATTTAAGCAAATATTTTGGGAAACACGCTCAAATTCGAGACAGCTTTGTTGTGAAGTTTTCATCGCATCTATTTAAAATTTTAGTTGAGTTTAAACAGGCACATTACGCTAGAATAAGCGAATTTCATTTGAGTACAAAAAAATTGGGGTTTTCAAATAATTTTTTCAAAACATGACTTCTGAGTTTATTATTTTGTTCATGTTCATTCATAACAGTAGTTCAGAAAACGGTTGAAAAACAACAGCTTCAGCGCCGGCGAATTTCAGTTGCAATTTTGACTTCCATAGCTGAATTTCCCCAGACAGATTTCGATACAAAGCTAGTTAATTTCCTTTTAAAATTAGTGTTACCTGTTGTTCGAAAGGAATTACAGTCAAATTTTCTCATTTCTACTTTACGTTTATTTCAAAAATTGTCACATAAATAAGCTTGATAATTATTTCATTTATTTAGTTTTAGCTTATTCTTTAGGGTCTTTTAGTTGGTGTTTATAGTTGCAGCTATAGTTTTCCCTGAAAGTTTTCAACCTAATATTAAGAGCAAGTAGACAGATGCCATTCAAAATAACAACGAAAAACGTTTGGCAATTTACCTGAAGACGGAGAACGGTTGATTCAGCGAAAGAAAAACTCAAAGGCAAGTAAAACATAGAACATGATTTGTTTACGCGCGGGCAGATGGCAGCATACATGAACTCGGACAGATGACTCAACCGAAGACAAATGGAAAATAATGTTGTTCTCTTTTGATTATGTTATAAAAGAAATGGTAAACGTTGCAGCTGTGCAACCATGGAGTTATGGATGTACTTGGGAGGTTTCCTTAGCACTTTCGTGCTTAGCAACCTCCCGCGTTCATCCATAACTCCATGGTTGCACGCTGCACGTTTACCATTTCTTAAATATAGCATAGCAAAATAACCCCTTTTACCTATTTGCAATGTGACATTTCCACGAGAGATTTTCATGACGTGAGCACCCTTAGATATATTAGACATTTTTTGTGTGTGTTATAAGGAGATGCAGCCGGTCCGGGTGTATGGTGAATATACTTTCAAATCAACTTCGTAATGTAACGTTTTTCTGACTTAAGGTCGTGTGATAAATGACAAAGCTTAAGATTGCTTTACGTGGCAATCTTCATTTTTGAATACATGAGTCTGAAAATGCATTCTGCTGTATTTTCTTTCTTTGGTTCATTCCATTAAGACTAAGAAAAAAAATCGTTGGATAGAAAGTACGTACTACTTCGCCAAGCAGACGTAAAACAGAAGTGTTGAAGAGCATCCATTATGAGACAAAAAAAAATA
>NC_133208.1:15180487-15220487 GCF_958299795.1 Porites lutea | reverse complement strand
TATTTGTGTTTGTTTTTTTCATATATCTAATTTTATGAAGCCGAGCGCAGTTTATGAGGCTATAGTTTATGCATGTTTGAATTAAGATTTAAGATAATGATCTGACCTATAGTATGAGGTTTGATTTAAGCTTGCAGAACTTTAAAAAGTCTTTAGTCGATATTTTCTCAACGCAAATAGAAAGAAAAAAACGTTGCGTTTTTATTTTGGCTGTAGAATGAAAGCTTTGAGCAATTTTCTCGCCTCGAGCTCATCTTCGAAAACAGCAAACACCGGGAAGCCGGCTTTAAAACATAAACTTAGGCTTTAAGCATAAAGACTCAGGATTCTTAGAGACACTTTAATACTTAATTGTCTTCGTGGATGAAAATTGTTGTCTCTGTAAATGTTTCACCGAATTATATTTCTTTCATTGATTGTTAGTAGTCTCTCTTGCAATTTGCCGTTAATGTTTTCAGTCGTTCATGAACATCACTTGCAGGAGTACTCAAAACGTCGCGCGTATTAAACGCTTGTTAAGTTTACACATCGTTATAAAACCATTAAATAAAAAAAAAACACAATAAATTCTTTATTATGTTGAAGTGAAACTCTATTAATTTTCATTCAAACACTCCACAGCTTGCAACTGGCTGGCCGTTATATAGGTGATTTTGGAAATTTTTTTAGCGGTTTCGCTAAAAGCACACGCGTGCTTCGATCGTCCTGAATATCGAATGAGTGCAATTTATATTTCAAAACTGTGAAATACTGCACTCTGTCTGAGGACTGTATGATAAAACAGCGCCTCATAGTACTGTTTCACCTCAGACTGTCAGATGTGATGTATAAAAAGTATAAAAGGCTGGTTTACACGCCCCCAGATTTGTTGGCAAGATTTTGTAAAGCAAACTTGTCAAACGGAAAAAAATCTGCCGGATTTGCTTTCCAAGTATTTGTTTTCCAGGCCTAATCTACTGTGATCAAAAGCCATTATGGACGTTAAATGTGATCGAAGGTGATTGCTGTTTTTTGGGTGTAAATATAAAGGCCGTCAACTCGATGTAAGGTTTGGTGCACTCTTGGACTGTTAGCAAATTATTTTTCTCTCAAATCACTTAGCCTTAATCCCTCAAAACCAAAGTCACATGAATGTGCTCTAAAGTGAACTGATTTGGGGAACACAAGTTTATTGTTTGATTGAAATTACAAATTTATTAATGGGAGCTTCGCTTTTAGCCCTGGATAAATCTATATATTAAAATGTAAGAAAACCGAAGATTTGTCGATCGGTAATACATGTAAATAGCCGTATTATGTTAAAAAATATCTAGCTCGGCCTTTTTTTTCTGCTAACAGACTCCAAAATATGTTGACTAGAGGTGTCTTTTTTACGCACTAGCTTTAATTTTGATTTTCTGCGAAATACAATAAATAATTAAGGCTGGCATTGATAGGTGTCATCATGTGGTGATGTCCTTTATATGTGGTAAAGTATATATATAATGTTATAGAACTTGATATAGCATAGCACTAACGCCAAAATGTTTTACCTATTTGAGATATGGTATTTCCACGAGAGATTTTCTTGAATGAGCTCCCTTAGATATATCTGACTCTTTTGTGTGTTCTAAGGAGATCTAGCCGGTCCGGGTATATGTTGAAATATACTTTCAAATCAATTTGGTAATCTAACGTTTTTGTAACTTAAGGTCGCGAGATAAATGACAGATATCTTTACACGGCAATCTTTAATTTTGAATACATGAGTCTCTGAAAATGAATTCTGCTGTATTTGCTCTCTATTTCTGATTCCATTGGCACTGAGAGAAAAAAATCGTTGGATAGAAAGTATGTATACTACTTCGCCAATCAGACGTAAAGCAAAAGTGTTGTAAAGTATCCATTATAGGAAAAAAATCATTTTTACTCTTTCCAATTAGACGCCTGGTTGATTTTTACGTGGATCCGCTCTGAAGGTTGATTGGCAACCTTGATGCATTACGCGCCGCGAAAACAATTCCCGAATTTCGTATTACACGAAATTTCTGCATAGTAGTAAAAGACTTTCGTTATCGTCTTTTTTAAAAGCAATACTGTTCATATTTTTCATTTGCTTATTGTAAATACGTTCCCGTTTTATCTTTTCATATTTTTCTTTTAGTGTTTTGTACACGGGCTTGCCGTTGTCGAAGGGATAGCCAAAACGGCTCAGGCTATCCGTTCGAAGGGCTCCGGACTATCCATTCGAAAACTTCATCCGTTCGAACCGTGTGCTGTGCA
The DNA here is from genome assembly GCF_958299795.1 of Porites lutea. Lineage (NCBI taxonomy): Eukaryota > Metazoa > Cnidaria > Anthozoa > Scleractinia > Poritidae > Porites > Porites lutea. The sequence goes on along the minus strand of NC_133208.1, from coordinate 15,218,225 downwards.
ATCAAACGACGGCGTTGCATCATGGTTGGCAATGGGCCATTAAACGTCATTACATAATTATTACATATTTGTGGTTTTAGGTAGGTTTTGGCAAATTTTCAATAGGAAAGAATAGGAATAATAATTATGCAGGTCTTGGAGGCTACCTGCTGAGGTGGATAACATCCTAATTCATCAGCATAATTCTTCATTTCTTACTCAGCGTTATTCAATAACTGTTTAGTAGAACTCCGGAATGTATTATCCCTCTATGGGGCTCATTAGTTAAAATCAAATCGAGATGAGTGTGCTGGAAGTTCACATTGCCGACTGCAATTCAAAATCTTCTGAAACAAAAAAAAGTAGTGACTGAGATAACTTAAAGTTCCTTTGAGCTAACATTTCATGAATAAATTATGAAGACTTGGTCGTTTGGTGATAAATTAGCTTTTTTAGGTCAATATGTATTTTACTTTCATGTTCTCGATGATTACAAAAAAAATTCACGAAATAATCCGCAGAAATAGGAAATCTTGGTGTTGAGCATTAGGCTTCTTCTTCAAGTTAATTGTAAATATATTTTATACACGATATTACTTTTAATTTGTTTGGACAAAAACTTAATTAGCCGTTTAAAGGAACCGCAAGTGTGAATGAATGATCCCTATCAAGATAAAGCTCTTGGCAGACGAAAGAAGATAATTAAGCAAATGGCCTCATAAAGAGTCGGCTTTGGGCAAGTTTTCATCATATGCGTAAACGGTTTTCATCATAAGCGTGCTCATACTCGGAGAAAAGCTTTACCGAAACTTATAGAATTTTGTGTGGTCACGTCTAGTTGTTGCCTCTCTGAGGGACAGTAATGCTCTTCCCCCAGGTAGTTTTTAATTGCTGCAAATACACTTCCTAAACATATGAATAAAATACAAAACCAAAACGATTTCTCGACTATTTCACAGGCATGTGAAAGACATTAAATGAATCTGATAACCATCTTGGGCCTTTTTATATACTTCAGCTAGTAAAATCCCTACCCTTTCATATACATAAAGCCTAATCCATTACAGGGATCGGAGTACCCCCAGGGAGTCGGGTGCCTCTCTGAAGGGCACCAATGTGGAACATCTGTCATGATTGAGCTTGCAGCGAAAGTGAGAATTCATAACTCGAGGAACTCGTAAAATTAAAGCAACAGATGTTAATGCTTATTCTAAATTTTTTTAAAGTTTCAGAACCCGCAGTTCAAGCTCATCTGTATGATGTCCCTGGCACTATTCGCAATTTGTCTTATATCCCAGATGCATGGAAGTGAGGCTGTTGGTGGGCAATGCAAAACTTCAGAGAGATCAGTACCTGGTAGAGCTCTCAAGGGTCACACCTTCAAAGAGTTTGCAGCGAGGGCCATTGTTGAGTGCCAGAACACCCGTGAAAGAGACCCCAGGTGTGTGAGTTACAATTTCTACATCCCTGGCAAAGTGTGTGAGCTTAACAGCCATACCAAGGAGGAGAAACCTAATCATTTTGTGACGCATGAACTGAGATTCTACATGAAACGTGAAGGTATGAACTACGTAAAACTTTGTACACCAAACACACTCTCAATTGGATCGCTCGATTCTCCTTATTAGTTTGTCCAGCTGACAGGGCTAAACTTGCGTGCAATACCGGGCCGAGTTTTCACTAGGTTTTGCGAGATACGTAGTTCCAAAACGAAACCAGTTAGATTCATGAGCCGATATACATGCTGTCAGTAGCATATCGAAAGAAAGTCGTTCTTGTATTCTGCAGATCGATGGCGTACTTGATTAAGAAATAACTCACATTTTCCTTATGCTGTCTCATTTATATATCATTAGATGAAGACGAGTGCTTGAAGACACCACCAGTTTGTGACGTCAACGGAAACTGCAAGAACTCGCTTGGCTCCTACCTTTGTTCTTGTAAAGAGGGTTTTACGGGTGACGGTAATACCTGTCAAGGTAAATGATCAGAAAAAACATTGATTGAACGAAAACGTTAGTAATAAGTGTGTCCTTTTTATTGCCATTATTTGAAATGGTTTGCTGAGTCGGCGCAGGAACGCAGTGGTATCACCTTTTTGTTCTCTGTTGTTTTATCTTCAACAATTTGACCATAATTGAGGCTAGTGGGACTTCGTTTGTCGCGGGCTACACACTTTATAAAACAGGCGGACATTAGTCAAAAGAAATAACCATTAACAATTGCGCTTTTCTCTGTCGCTGTCGCAGCTTCAACCCATCTTTGTGTCGTTTGTCGCCATTTTGCTGCCCTCTGTCGCTTTTTCAAGGCCATTTCGCTTCGGTGTCGAAATTTAGTCCAACGGGGCCTCAAGAAAGTGGCCAAAACAAGTGTAATCAACGGAGACGCACGTAAGGGTGGGGCTACACAAAACACCACTGTTGTATGGGCCTGATGGGTTTAAAGTTTGAAAACAAAAAAAAGGAGTGTAAAAATAAGACGATACCATTAATGTTTTGTATGCGCCTAATTAGCCTGCATTGCCAGAAAAACTGCGTACGGACAAGTGCTTAAAGCCTTTTTCTCGCCACTTTCATTTAGTCTTTAGCTAGCCTAAATTATGTGTGTTTTCTTGGCCTAAGTAAGAGTAAGTTAGCAATACAAGTACGAATCTACCGTAAACCACGCTAAGCACTCAGGGTGAGCTCTGTCGAAATAATTCTGATGCGTGCGTTTTCATGGTAAGTTAAACGATAGAACTCAATAGAGCTTAGAGTGCGAACTTCAAATCGAGAGTCGAACTCGAACTCGAATGCGGCGAAAAGGATTAGGTAATTATTTTTGCGTTTTCATATTAAAGATCGCCTCGATAAAACTGAAAGGAAGGAAATCAAAATCGGGGTCGAACTCGAACGGGGCGGACTCAAAAGGGGGGGAAACCGAAAGATTCCTTTACGTCCATCCAGAGATTAATAAAGGAGGTGTACAGAGGAAACACGTTTCCTTTTTTGGGCTAGGTAGCGAAGGACATAACGAACAAACCATCAGTTTTTCCATAAAATGGTGTGTCCTCTGGCTTATCCACCTTCCTTATTGTCGCACGCAATCAAAGAAAACTGCAATTTATCATCAAAATGATTTTCTACCAAAGATCTCAACAGACGATTGAAGGAATCATTCAGAAGAAAAATTATCTTCTTCTAAATAGGTCAATACATTCTATTTACTATTTTGCAGACATCAACGAGTGTGAGACAGGAAAGCATCACTGCGATTCCAATGCTTTCTGTAACAACACTAAAGGCTCTTACATTTGTACATGCAAACCAGGATATAAAAGAAACGGCGTTAATTGCACAGGTAAGATAAGGAAACGAAAACCGTCAGCTGATAGCAATAACCTGAAACCATTTCTATTTAACGAATGTTTTCGAATTCCATTAAGGTGTATGTTACATCTTTAGGGGTTCTTTAAAATAGTAAAAATATGAAAGAATCTGATAGGCTGCTTGTGAAAGGCTCCCTTGTCAGAGTTTGGGGTGCATTAATGCGGTGGTGCCGTCAGCTGGTGCCGTGGAAACCAGCGATAAGAATAGAGCGATTTCACAGTATTTTCAAGTTTACTACACAATCAGTAAATTAGTGGCGAGGAGAGAACAATACCAGAACAATACTATAGATTCACTTTGTTTTAAATCGCTGGTTAAAAATTAAGTAGACCTCTAGAGCCTGTGCGTGTGTGTGTGTGGGGGGGGGGGGGGGGGGGGGACTGCACCCGTCGCCCCCCGCATCCCTACGGGCCTGATCTAGGGTCTTTTAAAACAGTTCAACATGAAAGGGCTCGTTGTCATCCTGGTAGCAGGCAAACTTGTGCGAGTTTGGGGTTATTATGGCTCGAACCGGCGAAGCCGATGAAAAGAATGGGGTAATTCTCCAGGTCCATACTTAACGTTTTAAGAATATTAGACTGTAAAATAGTCCGTATTTTTGCGCATTCAAGTACGCGCGAGCAGTCAAACATAAGGTCTGGAAAAAGGCTGAAAAAAGAGAGCGAGACTAGGGAGAGACGCTAAAAATACTCGCTTAACACGCCCGTAGGGCGTGTGAGGCTCCCGAGCTTCACGCGTGCAAGACTCTTACGCCAGCTTTTCCAATTTCTTTACTGATTTTGAGAAAAAAAAAACCGACTGTTTTGCAGTCTATAAGAATATTTGCATATTTGACAAACAATCATTAGCCCATACGCAGTTTTCGTAACAGCTTTTCTGGGTGTTTATTGGTCGGTTGCAGACTGACTATTGTAGGTTGGCTCTAGCCACTTGATGGGCTCCTGCTCTTGCCTGAGTATCAGGCCTTATTCCATAGGGGTTGCGGGAGAGGAGATTTGACATTTTACGCGAATGAATAGGAATGATATCTGGGGAGGGGGAAGGGAGGCAAAAGGAGATAAAGAATCATTAAAAAAAATATGATAAACCTAAAATTGTCGGTTCTGCCACACTTGAAATTCATTAAGACATGCTAATTGCCACGTGAATTTTTAAGTAATTTAAACTATTCTTTAATAGTTTCAGAATTTATGACTGACTCGCAGATTTTGAACAGCAGTGATTACTATTTTCGTCATTTGGGCAATTTTCTGGAGACTGCGGTTGGGAACAATTCTCACTGGATGTTGTGCTGGCGTGCTACATTGCATGGCTGGAATGTCGGTCAGTTTCACAGTCGCTGTGATGGAAAGAACGACACTGTTACCCTCATAAGGAAAGGCAAATTCATCTTTGGCGGATACACGGATATTCCCTGGGGTAAAAAAAAACTAATTCCCTTATTTTATCCTCTTTTTTTACTACAATGTAACAGCTTTACAATTCTGATCTACTTGCACTGCTTATCAGAATTTATTATTATTATTTTTATAAAGTTGAAATGTCACTCTTGGTTTGTCACCTTGTAATGATGGTGAAGTGTTTTTGTGTAATGAACCTAGTTACCTTTGCCAGCGTGGGTCTTAACGTCAATAGGTCTGGTCGCCCTTATTTTTAATTCAAACTGAAGACAAGAAAACGATTTTTTTTTCTTGAGCAAGCTATGCTTAACCCAAGGTCTCGGTGAATTCCACCCATCCCCAGGAACTTTCGTTAAGGGTTCGATCCATCTGTGATGACAATAAGGTTTCCTTCAAGGGAAGTGAAGTTTCTTCCTTCCTTAGCGCGTGAGTTGTGACAGATTTGTGAATGGAATCTGACAAACATTGGATTGCACAGACTTGCGGATCGTGCCATTTCAAACGCAAAGAAGCTAAATGTAGCGATGCCGGTGAATGCATCAAATTTTTGTTACGGAAGCTACCCACCCATTACAGTGTGTGTCAAGGATGTGTCCCGCCTAAGAGAATATGCACAGCAAAACCATATATTTTTTATACGGACAGTCAGTAAAGCCTGGCCAAGTGTCCTTGTCCTAGACATTCTGTATTAGAGTGATGGGCCAACAAGATTGTTCGTAATAAAACGGAGTCCGCATGTCCGTATGTCTAGTATCGATCCAATGGTTCTAATTTACACGTAGAGCAGAATCAGTTTATTACTATTCTGAGAAATCTCCAGTTATTAAGTTTGGTAACCTCATAATTTATCTCACCACTAAGAAATAATTGCGTTAAAAGTGAAACGCTTGCTAAAAGAACTTGAATCCTTCGGTTGATTCCCTGATCATTCGATAGGGCTATTGCCAGTTACCTTTAACTCAATTGTATGTAATAGATCGTTTTCACTGTCACGCAACAAAAAAATAAATTGAAAACCGTCTGGTGAAAAAAGCCAAGAAAATGATATGTTATAAAAGACTAACTTTTAAACAATTTTTCCAAGTCTCATGTCTTTTTGGCCCACAGTTTCTGAGTTATTTGCCGAAACGTTTCACGCATCTTTGTAGAGCTTTGTATGGAGACGCCATATTGGTGCACAGTTTTGGTGCACCAATATGGCCGCCGAAAATCAACAAAAACATCTGGAGTTCACTTGCTCTATAAAAGCTCCTTCTTTTCACTCGAGAACTAGCCTACGTGCGCATAAACATATCTTCTAATATTTGAAATGGTTATACTACTGAAAATAAAGAGGAGAGACTTTTTTTCAACGAGACAGCATTCCTATTTTGGTGTCACGCACTCTGAAAACTCGAAAGTTCAAATTGCTGTATTTTCGAAATGAAACATGGTATGGGACTGAAAACTTGTACAAAGATTAACTTTTTGTTTATCTTCAACCTAGAGTAAACAAGAATTCGTAAAACCTCGCTATTTTGCCTTTACAATTTGATGACGTCACTGTGAAAACCATCTATAGATATTAGTTTAAATAAGAAGGCAAAGCAAAGTGAACTCTGGCGGCTGTAGAAAAATGACGTCATTTTTAATCGCGAAAATGGGCTAATATGGTCAGTAATAAAATTAATTCAAACTTGAAATTCATTTTTTTTATTGAAGCAAACGCGAAAGCATATATGACAATTTTCTTCGTTTTATTATTATTATTATTATTATTATTATTATTATCATTACTATTATTATTATTATTATTATTATTATTATTATTTATTTTACGTACTTTTGGTTTCTCAGAATCCAGTGGTGGCTATAGCGCTACTTCCGAAGCGTTTATTTTTTCGCTCAACAATAATGAAGGCTTGGCACCGTTTGTGAGCAAAGTGAAGAAAGAATACTCAGAAAAGGCAATTTACAGGAAGTCATATTATGGTCCACGTTTTGGCCTGGATGTCTTCATTACAGATAACGCCGACAGTAACGACAGGTCATTAGCACGTTTGGGCTATCGCTACTCTCCTCCACCTGCAGTGCAGGGCCGGTACACAGTCCTGGCCGGGACTGAGTACTTCTCACCTAATGAGGTGGAGGTATTCTATCTTGACCCATCCCGCTAAATACAAGATAACACACACTATCATATTTATTGCTATTAAATCTGAGAGAGAAGCAATGGGGAGTTTAATATAACTCAGTTTAAACTTCTTATTAATTGCTGTTTAAATTATTGATGTTTCTTTTGTTTTGTTTGCTTTTTAGTTCTTTAGAATCCCTCAGTATATATTCAATTGTCTGAAATCTGCTGTTAGAATAGTTTGCCTATAGTTTGTTTTAGGATTTTAATATAGCTAAACTATTTAGGGCCGGTAAAGGCTTCGGATTTAGCAATACGTACTACAAGGTAAATCTCTTGCTGAAGCAACTTTCGCCAGCCATTTTAAAAGGCAGCATACACTGCTCATCACACAAACATTTTTAAAATTAGTTACCCGAACGATTGCTGCGTTATTTTTACTTATTTCATGATTCACACCTTTTATTTTGTTATTCAACAACCTTTCTTTAACGTACAACCCTCTTGAATATTCAACAAACTGAAAGTCCTGGAAGGGCTTGAACTTAGCGGGGAAGAGCGGGGACAAATGGCCGCCGCGTGACAAAGGTCGATAAGAGCGTTAGGGAAACCAATTGTGCTATCCAGTGAATAGTGATTTAACTGGTGGATAGCGTTGTCCACCTTTTGAACAACTGGGGCCTGAAGAAGATATAAAACAAATTTCATTTAAAAAAAATTAAAACTTTTTATACTTGAAAAAGTCGGCCCAATTTCTTCAATTTTTTATCCATATGTCCATCCTTGCCATTCTTAACAACAGAGAACAGGGAAACAGTTTCATAGCCAATAGTAAAGTCTTAAACCACGAAACTGAACCATGACTATTTGAAATTACATGTTTTAACTCTTTAAAAAGATTGAAAAGAGCATGACATTGGCCCTTTAAATTGAACTGGGCTATGAAAACAACTAAGCGCGTAGTTTTTATAAAAAATAAGCAGTGCTTCTTGTTGTAATCGATTATTGGTTCGTCTTCTAACAGTTAATCATGATCAATTTCATCGAAAAAAAATGGTATAGGCTTTTGGGGTTGAAAAATGCGGATAAATCATTCATGTTGTCAGTCGACTTATAGACTTACTACAGGACCCCATAACTCCGAGTCCTACTCACTAAAATAAGGCTTCACTCTTCCTCTTCCCACCCCTCGCCCCCTTCCCCCACCCACTCTTTTTTGGGGGTAAAGACAACCTAGAGCTCTTATCCTCTACAAGTATTGTACATCGAGGGAGGATAAAAAGATGTCGATGTATTTTAAGCTCAATGTGTGTACGTATAGGTAATTAAGTTTGTGTGTATTAATAGGAGTTAAAGCAAAGGTTAAATAGTTAGAGACGCTATACCTGACCTTCTCCTTACAGGACGAACATCAAACACAGAGCCTGTGTCCTAAGGTTGAATTGTTTATACTCAAAGTTAATAGCGTTCACTTTACAGGGAGGGGGTATAGTGTTCTTTAGATTAAAGTGACATTTCATGTAGTTTTTAAAGAGAAGTTTTGTGCGTAAAATCAGGCAACACGTTTTCTCTTCTTCTGTTCGCTTTAAGCATAGTTATTAGAGGAGACTGGTTATGAAAAGCGGCAAACATCAAAGATAAAAACAACAGTGCTGCAGTTTATGTTGGAAGCACCCTGAAAGTGCACAATCCTTTGTTTTCTGTTGGCAAATTGTTACGGAATAAATTAATGCAACGTTTTTATTGGTCAATACAATCAAAATGATAGGAATTCTTTTGAACGTTGTGCACTTTCAGGTCCACAAAAACATATAACAAAGGAGTCTGACGGGTTTCATAACCATTCCACTCAATTAACTATGCTTTAAGCTGATAAAGACATTTCATAACACCATATGGCGAGAGATAAAAACAAGCGCTCGCTGATACCAGTCAGTCATTATTTATTTGATTTCTGGAAAGAAGAGTTACGCGAGGAGTTACGGAAAGGGAGGCTGGAAGCTTCCTATAACATCCCGTACGCCAATGTAATTTCGTTTTTAGATCTCAGTCTGTCTTCCCCTTAGAGAGGTCTGAGCACTAAATTAACCACACACTCTACTCTGGGTCTCGCCGAAAACACATGAATAGTGACTGAATATGAGTCTAGGACAGAAGCATTTGCCCTAGCTTGGATTCCGGCAGATCGATGAGGATATTGATTTTGCCGTTTAGGAGGGTGGTACTGCTTAAAGTAGGGCGGTACCGCTCGAGGTAGATCGCTTCATTTCGACCCTGCTGTTTAACTAGTTTCCTAACCTAACCCTAACCCTTTAAGCCCCAATACCCACATACAAATTCTCCAGACTGATCTCCATACATTTCTTTTAAAAACAGTTGAGAGAATTTGGTTTAAGATCAAGGCGTTCTCCGTTTGGTGATCAATTTAGTAATTCTCATAACTTTTTCTGTTGATGATCTGCTGATGTTGTTAGGAGAAAATTGATGTTGGTCACTCTTGAGACATAAGGGTTAATAAGAACAGAATCAAAGAGAAAACAGGAGGGTTATTGTGTTGGTAATGAATCTCTTATTTACTCAGTTTATCGCATGTTGTACTTTATGGATCATATAAGTTGCATTCTTAGAATAGATTGAGTATAATCTAGCTGGATTTTTGAAAGCTAGCGAACTGAATTGCAGCCTCTTGATTGAAGAAAGCCAAAACTCAAGTTTCTTGATTCTTGCCTCTGATAAAAAGGCAGAAAATCACGCTAAGAAAGGAAAAGAAGCGGGAATTCCGAAAATAGAGGGGAGGGGGAGAAAGGAAGGCGGAGAAGAGAAAAGACAATGGTTGCACTCTTAGTTTTTATATCGGCTACTTATTTGGAGATACGGTAGTTTTTGAAACAAAAAAACTGGCGAAACGACACTAATGAGGACTTTTGGGTCTTTCAAAAATCTAGCTAGAGAATAGACTGAAGTATTTTAAGAGTTCCTCTGTAGAATAGCCAAAAACTTTAATAGCATTGTTTTATAGTAGATAGATTATGTAATGGTCTCAGTGAGCTTTTGACCTCGGCTGTGATAGTCATCTAGGACGATTAAGAGTTTGGTTCTTCGCGTTGTTTTTGAAACATAGTCAAAACACTACTTATTTCGAGCGGTTGACACACCTTCTTTGCTTGATGACGTCACAATCCGAGGTTTTCAAAAGCGACAAAATTTGTTTTTAATTACAAGCTCATCTCTTGGGGTGTAAGTGTAATGATTTTAAATTTGTAGCCGTGCAGTTAATAAACGTTGAGATGATCCAAGTTTGTGTGTGGTAATTGATGAAAACCCATGGGAAAAAAAAAAGAGGCAACACCTTCTTTCAGGAAGTTTCCATTGAAACGATTTCCATCATAATAAGGGTGAAGCTATTAAGTTTAACCCAAACTCTAAACGCTATGACCGCTGAATTAAAGAAGTGAAGACGCATTTTTTAAAGCCTTAGCCTCAATCTGAAGTAATATATTCACAAATTCCAACGGGAAAAAGACATGTTTATTACTCTGTCTATTGCGTATATTCAAATTTCAAACACTGCCAGAATTTCTGAATATTTTACTTTACGTCGAGGCTAACCCTGTATGAATGTGTCGTTAATGTTTATATTCAGCGGTAATTTTTAATTCGAAACTGGACTATTAAATAAATTAATTAGCAAAGCTGCTGGACCTTTTAACTATTAAACGATCTGTCAAAAATTTTGGCAACAAGTTCTTCTCAATGACTCTGTTGTGCTAATCCATAGCTAACACTTTGGCATTTGGTGTTAAAACAACTCACTTTTTTCCACCACTCAATTTACGTAAACAACGTTGTTTTTGCTAAACTTTCGCATGCTTTAACTAAAAGTTACTTAGAAACAATAATTATTTGAGAGTATTTGATTAAGAAAACTCTTTAAAATATTCTGATCGGACACTTTTCAGGGGCACCCAGCGAGAACATAGTTCAAAACCACTTAAGCATAGCATTGTTAAACGTGTTTTAGCATTTAAACGGTAGATATAGGCATATTTTTATTCCCTAAAAATTTTCATCTGTTCGGATTTCCTAGCTGAAAGTCTAGTGATCCGAAAATCATAGGGATCAAAACTTAATTACCTTTTCGAAAATTTCAGCCAGAAAAAAGGCTCCCGAAAATTCTAGGTGACCTCTTTAGAGTAAAAATCCGTTAAAAATGGGCAATTATACCATTTTTTGGATGCTCGAAAATCCTAGGAGAGTCAGGCAAGAAAGAAATTTTACAACAAATGTTCAGGAAATTCTAGATCTCAAATCGTCTTCCGAACAGATATTTTCCGAAAATTGACGTTGGGTGCCCCTGACTTTTTCTTAGTTAGTACTCTGTCTTTCTATATCACAACAGTGAATATCTGTCTTTACCGTGTTAACCCGGTAACCTTTGTCACATCAAGTTGCTATAAAAGCTCCTTCCCGTTCACCTGTTTGTCGAAATGTTTAATTTCAACTAGCCTGTACACAGACGTTTATTTAATTTTTCTTTTCGTTCTTTTCGAAAACATACCCCCTTGCGCTGGCCGTCAATAAATCCCCTGCGGTTTATATTTTATCACCCGCGCTCGACGGACTTTGAAGAGAAAATAGAGGGTCTGATCTGTGAACAGGCTCAATTTCAACTGAAGTCTATTGGCATTCAGTTTAATACTCATTGCCGTCTGACGATTTTATTTTTTACTCGTTGTTGGTAAATTTGTCAAATTACTGCAAATAGAAAACTATGATCTCCCTGGGTATAACTAATGCCCCTTAAGGCCTGTTTCCTTAGAAAATGACAATGGCGGAGATCAAAGCCGGCATTAAAAGCGAAATCTCATATATAACCGAGCAAGAGACTCAGATAACTACAGATTATTATCGCAAAGCCTTTGAAGTGTGATGGAAATATTACAACTTGTGACAGCTAAGTTTATTACAAAGTGTGAGAGACAAGCAGATATTCCTTTTTTACAAAATGTGACAAGGCGTATTACAAATTGCGACAAGTATTACAATTACAAATCGGCGGCCGGGCATTACAAAGTGTGACGGATTTATTACCACAGGTAGGATAAAGTGCGACGATTATCACAAATTGCGACATTACACGACAGTACACCCTACGGATGAAAACCGCGCGGAAAAAATGCAGAAATGAATAAAATGAATTGCTCACTCTTTTTCTGCTTCGTAGTTGGCACAGTTTTCGCAGCCGAAAAAGAATCTAAATCTGCCTACATCAAAACGAGAGAGAACAAGCGTTTACATGGCTATGTTGTCAAGAAAATCGATTCTACGGATGAAATGTCGTGCAGTCAAGCATGTTTAAGACATTCTTGGTGTACCTCTTCTAACTTCAAAGAGTGTTCGGGCAATTGTGAACTGAACAAGCATATAAAGTTCTCTACAACTGACGATGACACCCAAGCCCACTGATAATCCAGGCTCAACGTTTTCAATGTTTCTTAAGGTAAGAAAAGTTCTGAATTTTCATTGCTTAGACAACAAGGGCGTGCGCGTGCAGACGAGCCTAATTTCTGTATGCAAGAAGAAATAGACTCCTGCACCCAGGCTAAGGCAACAACTGTTCAAGCGAAGCTAAGTAAAAAAAATAAAAAATTTGGTAAAACGGTAAAGTTGAGTTGTTGTAAAAGAGCACTAGTTAGCACTCGCATTTCAGTCATATGTTTCGTATGGGAGCGAGCCATGTTTTCCTTTCCAAAATTTTTCAGTTCCGCAAAATCATTATCGAAGGCAATGTTTTGTTCCCTAACAAGAGACTTACATGTCTTGAAAATAAAGTTAAGAGAAGTATAGAGTGTAAACAACCGTAAATGTTAAAAAAAGAGGAACGTAGAGACGGCAATTTATCAGTGGAATTTTTATGTTCAACATTAGATTTGATTTGTGCACTTAAAAATGTTGAGCGATCAGTCTCGCTACCTGCAAGAATCTGTAGGTAGTAAATCGCCCTCCCCTGCGCGAGAAAGAGTGGCTAAAACATCGCCTTTCTGGTATATAAAGCTGTAGGAAGTCGATGGAAAACGATGTATATCATTTTAGCTTACCGAAGTAACATATGAACATTTTCCTCAGGGCTGCCTAATGGCTGGATGCCTTAACGGAGGTTCTTGTTTGTTCGACGAAGGGAAAGATGCGTTTGCTTGTTCATGCAGTCCGCAGTGGAGAGGAGAAAAATGCGAAATGGGTAGGTCGAAACTGTTCTTGTTCCTTAAATACGATAGACAGTCTAGGAGAAGAGTGAAAGACGTACCCGGCTGAAAACGAAATCACACAACTTTCTGTACTTTATACGTGGCAAATTTCTTTTAGAAGAAAGAAAAGAGTTATAATCTGCTGGCTGGTTTTCTCTGGCAATGTAGTTGATATAGTCCTCAGGAATTAATTTAAATCCCGTATAATATAAGAAAATAATGTAACGTATGAGACTTTGGCGTTTACCGTTAGCCTCCAATGTGGATAAGACATTACATTGGCATGATGTGGCCAAATTTGATGACAACTACACATAACGGACGTTTTTATACAGAGAATTTGCATCCATGAATTAGATAATTATTTTTGCTTAAGGCTTTTCGGCGAAACACTGGTCGATCGTCCGACGAGGAAACCGCTAGATTCTAAATAGAAGGGTAAATTGTTTTAAAATAGTTAGTCGTAAAGGTAACAAAGTGACAATGCGCAAACTTGGCACAATTGATAGCCATGTATAGGACGTTGAAAAAATGCAATAAAAAGATGGGGTCACCTTGCTTGTTTTTGTTTTGTTAGGGCCGTTATTCTTGAAAACCATCAAAAAAAATTTTCATTTAGCAAAAAACTATTACCACAGAAACCTCGATCCTATTTGTTTCTCGGGGACTATATAATCTCTGGGCTCCAAATGTAGAGTTTCACGCCGTTTACTGTATACAAATAATACAACTTGTACTATCTTCTATCTCCCTTTAAAATATTTTCCTTGAGCACCCATAACATTCCCATATATTATTGTGTTACCTACGAGTTTAATCATCATAAGAAATAGGCCCTCCAAGGGGGGTTACGTATGTCCAGAGTATGAATTTCAAAACCTGTTGTTTCTCGTATTGAGGAGGAAGCCATGTCGCTGTTGGGATTTCACTATTGTATTTATGCTTTTATTCTCCGTTGCTGTCGCAGTTTCAACCCATCTCTGGGTCGTTTGTCGCCATTTCTGCTGCACTATGTCGCTGTTTCAAGGCCATGTTTTGCTTGTCGAAATTTAGCTCAACAGGACCTAAAGAAAGTAGTCAAAACAAGTGTAATAAACGGCGACCTACTGAAGGGTGGAGCTATACAAAACACTACTGTGGTGTGGGCCTGATGGGTTTAAAGTCTGAAAATGAAAAAAGGAGTGTGGAAATAAGACGATACCATTAATGTTTTGTATGCGCCTAATAAACCTGCATTGCCAGAAAAATAATGAACTGGTCTGAAAATGTCACACATCTCAACCCCCTGACCCTGGGGGCGCATCTCTCTCCCCCGCGCCCTTCACGGGTTAGAAGGAAGGGACGAATGACATTTCAGAATACGTATAGACATTTACGTTCATGATCCAGGGATTAATAAAGGAGCGAGTATACAGAAGAAACACATGTCCCTTTTTTAAATACGTAGCGAAGCAATTAACTAACAAACGATCAGTTTTCCTATGAAGTGGCCATGGTGTGTCGTCTGGCCTTGCCACTTCCCTTATTGTGGCAAGCAATCAAAGAAAAACGGTAATCATCAAAATGATTTTCTACCAAAGATTTAAACAGACGACTGAAGGAATCGTTCAGAAAAAAATTATATTCTTCTAAGTAAATCAATGCATTCTTTTTAATATTTTGCAGACATCAACGAGTGTGAGACAGGAAAGTATCACTGCGACTCCAACGCTTTCTGTAACAACACTAAAGGCTCTTACATTTGTACATGCAAACCAGGATATACCGGAAACGGCGTTAACTGCACAGGTAAAATAAAGAAGCGTGAATGACCTCATATAAAAGCATTTCTATTCAACAAATGTTTTCGAGTTCCATTAATTAAGGTGTATGTTTTATCTTTAAGGGTTCTATAAAATATTTCCAACATGATAGTATGTGATAGGCGGCTTGTTTATCGTTGGCATATATGGCATACTCACTTAAGTGAGTTTGGGGGTTATGTATTAAGGTAGCCTGCGTGGCAGGCGTTTGAAAGGGAAGGGAAAGGGAGTTTTAGGCTCGCGTTTCCCTCGAGCCCAAAACCCCCTTTCCCTTTCCTTTCAAACACCTGCCACGTAGGCTAGTATTAAGGCGGCGATGCAGCCGTCGGCGGGAGCTGGCGAATCCGAAGATAAGAAAAAGGCGATTAAACGTTTAAAAAAATATTTGCATATTCGGCAACTATCAATAGCTGGATTCGAGGTTTTTGTCACGGCTTTAATTTTCTTTTTTTTCTATGACTATATTTTGCTATATGCCGCAAAAATCTCCTCCTGCAACTTTCTATTATTTTTGTTGACATTTTGAGTTTGTCCCTGTTGGGCAAGATTTTGACACCTCTTAAGGGGTGATATTAAACAAAAAAAGACTGGTTTATCGTTCATCTGGGGATAGTCGTTACTTAGGTATTCGTTAACGACGTTTTAAACTGCGTACTTCTAGTCTTCATATGTTTATATGCGATTGTGTCGAGTGTGGGTGGGCTAACAAAACTAAAGGAAGAAACATTTGAACAGACGACTGAAGGAAATCATTCAGCAAAAATTATATTCTTCTAAATAAATCAATGCATTCTTTTTAATATTTTGCAGACATCAAAGAGTGCGAGACAGGAAAGCATCACTGCGACTCCAATGCTTTCTATAACAACACTAAAGGCTCCTGCATTTGTACATGCAAACCAGGATTTACCGGAAACGGCGTTAACTGCACAGGTAATATAAGGAAGCAAAAACCCCCAGCTTATATCCCTGAATAACCTGATAGGAAAGCATTTCTATTTAATAAATGTTTTCGAGTTCCATTAATTAAGGTTTATGTTACATGTTTAGGGGTTCTTTGAATAGTTCCAACATGATAGCATATCTGATAGGGGGCTTGTGAACTTGTGAACAGACTCACTTGTCCGAGTCTGTGGTGTATTAGTACGGCGGTGCCGTCAGCGGGAGCCGGCGAAACCGGCGATATAAAGAATAGAGCGATTCTCCAATTCCATACTTAACGTCAAAAAATATTTGCATATTCTGCAACTATCATTTTCTGGATTAGCAGGTTTTGTCGCCGCTTTTTTCCCTTTTTTCCATGACTATATTTTGCCAGCTGCCACAAAATCTCCTCATGCAACTTTCTGTCATTTTTGTTGACATTTTTTTTGTTCCTCTTAGATAGTACTTGAAATCTCTTAAGGGGTGAAATTAAAAATAGAAACTTAGCTCGTCTGCAGGCTCGCTTTTCCTTGTCCCATCCTTCTTTCCAGGTTGCGCTGGTGGTTCCACCGCCAAGACAACCCCAAATTCGCACAAGTGAGCCAGCTCGCAGACTAGTTTATCGTTTATCTCACGATAGTCGTTACTTAGTTATTCATTGACGATGTTTCAAACTGCCTGCTTCTGGTCTTCATTAGGCGATTGTGTCGATTGTGGGTTGTGTAATAGTTCCTCCGTAGCTGCTAGTGATTAGCACTGACGAGCTTCATTTATCAGATTTATGGTTGGTGGGTTTTCCACCAACGATGCGGTCCGCAGTGGTACTAATTCGCAACTGTGTAGTAGATGTCTGATCGTGGTTATCCACGCTTCTGGAATTTCAATTCAGTGAGTGTGAAAATCAGACGATATCGTTAATTTTCTTCGTATGCGCCTGATAAGCCAGCGTTACCAGGAAAACCGCCTATGGCCTAGTCTGAAATGTCACACGTCTCCACCCCCTAATCCGTGGGTGGTGCGTCTCTCTTCCCCACGCCCTTTACGGGTTATGGGCTGGAGATAAATGACATTTCAGGCTGCGTATGGACATTTACGTTCATCTGGGGATTAATAAAGGAGGTACACAGAGAAAACACATTTTCCTTTTGTGGGTCGGTAGGGATGGACATAACGAGCAAACCCTTAGTTTTTCCATGAAGTGGTGTGTCGTCTGGCTTAGTCACTTAAATTATTGTGGCACGCAATCAAAGAAAACGGTAATCATTAAAATGATTTTCTACGAAAGATTTCAACAGATGATTGAAGGAATCATTCAGTAAAAATTAGGTTATTCTAAATACATTTTATTTACTATTTTGCAGACATACACGAGTGTGACACAGGAAAGCATCAGTGTGACTCGCATGCTTTCTGTAACAACACTAAAGGCTCCTACATTTGTACATGCAAACCAGGATTTACCGGAAACGGCGTTAACTGCACAGGTAATATAAGGAAGCAAAAACCCCCAGCTTATATCCCTGAATAACCTGATAGGAAAGCATTTCTATTTAATAAATGTTTTCGAGTTCCATTAATTAAGGTGTATGTTACATGTTTAGGGGTTCTTTGAATGGTTCCAACATGATATTATATCTGATAGGGGGCATGTGAACTTGTGAACAGACTCACTTGTCCGAGGCTCTTACAATTGTACATGCAAACCAGGATATTTTGGAAATGGCTTTTATTGCACAGGTAATCTTGTAACAAAAACCCTGATAGCAAAAACCCTAACCTTATATAAAAAGTAGACGCTAAAGTGTTTGTTAAATCTTCAGCCCCGTAGCCATGTTTTATTACTAGGGAGTTTAAGATACGGAGACTACGGACTACGAACGATTGCACTACAGACAGTAGACTACGAGAGAAGAGGCGGAGAGGGAAGCAACACGCAAAGATTTTCTTGTTTTCATCACAGTTCACAAAAATGCAAGTCAGTTTTGCATGTGATCTTATCTTTAGAACAATGAACAAATTCTTCCATACTTGAAGGAAGCAATTACGTCGGGTGAAATTGGTAAACAAAGTTTTGGTTACACAGGTTTTATTTTTTTCGCCCATGAGTACTTATGTCAAATATTAAAGAAATAGACAGAAATAGTAATAGCTCATGTTTTAGATTTAGAAGATGGACTTCTCCGACTACTGATCTGATGTAGTTTGAAGTATTGAAATGCCGAGTTTCGATTGTCTCGAAGATGTTTACATCATTCTCATTTAGCAAATGGCGCGATACAAAAACTCGCATAAACAAAGGTTACACAAGTAGAAAGACACACTAATCAGTTCGAACAAACTTAAAACTTTTCAAGTGCGAGGAGAAAGTAAATTACCTGCATGATTTCTCTTTTCCTCGGCCGTCAATCTGAACTCTGCGTATAAACAGCTAAGCTTATTTAAATATGAGCTTAGCTAGATAAAAATGTAGTCACAACAGTGGATTAAAAGCGTAAATCTGAGCAGAAATTAGACACAACTTACATATTTCGCTTGCCTCTCACTTAAAGCAGGTGAATTGAAAACTTTTTTACGAAAAGACGAGATTCTTGAATTACCGAGACGGCAAAATACGAGCAAAACGTTCTCCGTAGTGCCGACTACGCGAAACAGCTCAACAACTCACCGTAGCCGCAGGACTACGCGGTAAAAATGAACAGTCACATGGTTTTGATCATGCGCAGTAGCATGTTTAACCGTAGTCGTAGTCCGTAGTCGCCGTATCTTAAACTCCCTACTGTACGCGAAGGGGAAGGGGGAGCGATCCAAGGAGAAGTACGGACAACACGTGGCTAGAGGCGAAGTCTCTAGAGCGAAAGAGGGTTGTCTGAGACTGCATTTCGAGCGTTTTGGTGAAAAATGATATTTTGTCAAATTTTATAACTTCAAAAGTGATTTTTTTTTTGGCAAAGAGACTAACTACTTTATTTACGATATTACTAACAAGGACAATGTCGATGTCACTATTGAAAATTACAAATTAGAAAGAAAGTTTTGCATCAGTATTATTCACTAGGCTTGATTTTTCCGTGGAACAAGTTCAACCCATGAATGTGGCCCGCATTCAAATCCCAGCGTTGACACCATGTATGGGTTGATTTTGTTGTCGGTTCTGTCCTTTGCTCCGAGAGCTTTTTCTCCTTGCAGGCACTACGGTTTTCTCTTCTCCTCAAAAACCAACACTTCGAAATTCCACCTCATAATAAGTGACGCGCAGACACGTCTAAACGAGTTCTTAAGAACTTCTAAGTACTTCGTGGGTAAAAAAAATAACAAAAATTGCGAAAAATGATCTTATAGTTGACTGATTGATATTCCTATCTATTACATAGAACGTATTTACTGGTATAGGACTGATTATGTGGAGTTGATATTTGTTGCAATTTTATAAACTCAAACCGTACCACTGAACTAGGTTCTATGTAAAACGAAATTTAAAAAAGCAGTTCAAAAACCTACATAAAGTCATCTGCGTCGTCTTGCTAAACATGTCTTAGTTTCTGGATTTTTAATGCACTATCCCCCATCTTTTTATATGTTGCGTCAATCGCTTACTTAGTTTCCAATGCACATTTAATACTTTTCTGACACGGAACGATAACTTAATATTTCCAATGTTCTTGCATCACAAGATGCTCTTACAAAACAGCGAAGTAACTACAAGGTAGAATCGACATTAAAAAGATATTGATACTAAATCTCAATCCGTAGATGTTGATGAATGCACCAGCGGCTTACACAGCTGTCACAAGTTCGCTTCATGTACAAACACCATTGGATCCTACAGCTGTTCATGTGACCAGCATTTCAGTGGAGACGGTAAAAACTGCCAGCACTTAATTGCAAGCGGTAAGTAGTTTTCATAAGTTTGGGTTATTAGTTGTCTCCTGCAAGCCAAAAATACTTCAGAACGCTACCAGGGACAACTCAAGCCAAGGCGCATTGAAACACAAGAGAATGGAACATTAAACTTCCGTTTTCTTGTATCGCACCAGTTTACTTAAGTGAATGTGCCGCTCGTCACGAATCCCCACGTTTCTCTCCCTTTCGATTTATTTTGTGGCGTAAACTTTTACGAGCGCCTGTAGTTTATTGTCCTACGTATTTTACCGTTTCCTTATCTAGCGTGGAAACTTCTTTGTGCTCTGCAGTACTCCGGTTAGATTGTGCTTATGCTGATGTCGCACATGTAACCAGCCTTTAACAACTGTTTAGGCTTCTCACTTTTTCTGGCTTTAATTCTGTATCCTAAAATTTATTAGTGTATGGGGATATTTTAAGGCAGTTGTTTGGAGATCAGCAGACTAACTCTTACATCACTGGGTGTGACTGGTGCGTTAAGATAACAGTGATTTCTTGGTGTTGCAGAGAAGAGAACTGAACAATACCCTCACCACAAAACAAAAGCTAAGATAACACATAGACTTCAGTACTCCATAGAAAATGTGAGAGTAAGATTTTCGGTCACGACTTGAGGAAGACTCAGAAGAGTAAGTGAAACGTAACGACAAAGGTCAAATGGCTGGCATAAACTCATGCTATAGTTAATACAAAAAGAAAACGTAGATCATCAAGGGCTTCTTGATCAAGTTTTCTTCGAGAGATAAAGTAGCTTCACGATAAACGTGCAATATATTACGATTGCACTGAATGGGGTACAACATACTTTCAAAGGTCCGACTGACATAAACCACTTCGTCGTTCGACCCTTAGCAAAAATATTCTTGTGATAGAAGCATGGGAATGAAATGGGTACAAAAGATCATTCTATTGTGGAGGAAATTTTTTTTGTTGTTTTCGTCCTCGCGCTCGTACCTTTTACTCACAACTCAAAAAAGCGTCGAGCCAAGAAAAAATTTCATAATGCCCCGTCATTACAAGAAAAATCATGCCCACTCAGCAGGCAATCAGAGCGCGAGTACTATTGTAGCCATATAAGATGGCATATTGTCCAGTGTTATTTATTCAAAACCAGCTTGCGTTGACCAAATTTGGGACAAGAAATGTACCATCGATTCGACGGTATATTGCCCAAGCAGCCTCTTTTCCAAGCAAATATCCCTTTGATCAATCTAATTTCCAGGCCCGGCAGCCTAGTTGTTTATTCCCGAGTGATCTAAAAAATGTATAGCGTTATACGGAAATCTCAAAAAATGCATAAATTAAAGAAATCAGGCTGTGGACTTATCGAAGTTAAATTCGTAAACAACACCAGAACACTTCTAGGATGATGTTCATGCGAAATCGTGAGAGTGGCTGTTCTGAGTTACGCTTGCTCGGCATACTTGTCAGGCACGACTGCAGGAGAAATTTCTTCGCCCTTGAAAGTAAATTATGTAAGCTTAATTTTGTTGTTAAACATTAATAGACCTTTTTACCGATACGGCGGCCATAGTGAATTAATTCGATTTATAGGATGCCCAGGGGGTATGAGCGCATTTCGTTTGTATTTTCGAGCGCTTTTCGGGCCTTTTTTCTCTTAACGTTTACTTAGAATAAGATTGTAATGGGAAAAAAGATCCTTGTGCCGTGTTTGGATGTAATAATGATCGCCTTTGTCTAGTTTAGTATTAGAAATATGGTCTTTCACTGTATATTTCGCGGGAAAAGGGCAGTCATTATATACATCAAAACACGGCACAAGGATCTTTTTTCCCATAACAATCATATTCTAAGTAAACTTTAAGAAAAAATGTCCCGAGAAGCGCTCGAAAATACAAACGGAATGTGCTCATGCCCCCTGAGCATCCTACAATACTCCTTAAATCGAATTAATTCAATATGGCCGCCGTATCGGTAAAAAGGTCTATTCTCCTTCGTGACACATGGGATCGAACGAAACTGGTAGAGTAAACGTGCAGAGTTGTAATGAACAAGCCTAGAAGTACTCTGGTGTTTACGAATGTCTTTACGATCAGTCCACAGTCTGATTACTTCGGTTGGTGCATTTTTCGTTTTGTTTTGTTTGGCTAACATGCTACAAAAATTGTTGAATTTCTTTGGCTTTTTTGTGCCCCATTTTCACCGAAAAATCTTCTCGAAGAAAGCTTTCCTACTCGAGCCAGACACTCGGTGAGGCGAATAGTCGAGTTTGCATGGCAGGTAAAGCAGCGCGATAGATTCTGGCCTCCGATTCACTGGGCACAATAATAGTTTTTGTGCCCAATTTGAGACAAGCACTCGAATGAGTCGTGGAACTGGTTTGTCAAGAGTAAAAGAGCATCCCAGGGGCTCCCTCGCCGGTTCTTGAAAGTTACGGATTCGAACCCCGTACCAGCCAGAATTTTTTTCAGGCTTTCTTTACGCGTATATAACTGCGATGATCTTCCTTCAAAATAACTTTTTTACTGCGCAGTTCACATATATGATTTTTATATATTCATAATTTCATATCCAGCCTCATTCAATAGGCATTTAATTCAAAATAGCAACCAGGTAACATGCGGCAGTTTATCTGTTTATACATGAGTAAACTAAAGAGAAATGGTGAAAGAGTTCACGGCTAACCGGAGGCAGTTAACCGCCTTGGCTTTCGGACTCGGTGGGTATACGTATTTGCCCTCAGTGGACACCTGCTACCACGTCACGGGAAATTACTTTATGGGAGGAGATCGTGACTGCTAAGGAAATAGGTATACTAAGTATTGTGGGAAATGCGGAGTCTAAAGCTCCCGAGGGTCTTAATGTGGCTCTGGAGGGGCTAAACTCAGTTTGACGTCACTGAACTCCGTAGTACCACTGGCCAAAAGGAGATAAAAACCGCACAATTTGAAGCGAGAGCCGTGAAGCATCATGCCACTAGCACTCAAGTTCAGAAGGACGGAATTTATAGGCCTCGATTATCGATGAAATAAAACTTTTTATATGATTGTAATTGAGCTTCGACGGAAAAAGGAGAAATAATAATTCACTGGGTCCGGCACGTAAAGCCGTTGTAAAGGGCACGCAGGCTAGTAAGTTTACAAAGGGAACCCCAGTAACTCGAATTCTGAAGGGGAACGAAAAACAGTTCGGGTTAGCGGGGGTTCGTTATATTGGGATCGATTGGATATTCTGATTATACCATGTTGATAGTAAACTACTTATTAACCGAGTGTGAGGTGATTGCAGGGAAATCTCAGACTGAGGCCTTGACGTGTATTGACCGAGCAATAACCGATCGAGCGATAGCGAGGTCAATACATCAAGGCCAAGGTCTGAGATTTCCCTAAAGCGACCGAATGGACGAGGTTAATAAGTTATTTATTATAATTGTGGATCTGAGCCTGCGATCAATTAAACCAATTAAGCCAAGCGCGGTCATTGCACGCGTGCTGAACAAGAATGCTGTATCATGACAGACTAGAAACAATAGACAACTCCCAAAGCACAAACTCAGCCAAAACGCTAAAAATCTTCAATGTTTACTCAAGTTTGGGCTTATAGAAGATAATGTCACAGTTTTTCAATGAGCATGAAATTCAGAGTCCGGTAGTTAGTTAATCAATTGTGGCCCTGAAAAAATTTGAAGGAAAAAAACTACGAATTTTTAAGAAAATGCTTTTTTCGTGAGATTGACTCTTAAACGCTGACAAACGTCAACAAATAGCGAAAACTATAATTTCTATATGTTCGCTTTGCTCAAAATCGCGCGCATTTACAAGTCCCTAAATTGTTTTGCTGACCTGCAAGGACCTATTTGTTATAACGATGCCCAAAAGAAAGAGCTGAATCTCATAGTTTATTAGATATAATCCTTGTAAAGTTTGCTTATCATTTTCGCATAAATTATGACCTAAATTTGGAAACCGCTGAATCTCTCGAATTGGGTCTTTGCGATTTTGGTGAAACTCTGTTCAGCGCAAGGCACTAATGCGCACTATGTGTAGCAGAGAAATTTTCACGAAAAAATCCCGGCAACAGCAGATTTTCGACTCAGACCTCAAAGGGGCGTGGCATTATAACCACGTGACATTTACTCCGATCGCCAAACATTTTATGTTATATTGTTGATCTATATGTTATCCATTCTATGTGTTAGACTTACGATAAAAGTGAAGGTGGGGATACCAGAGAGCTTCAAAGTAGGATGGTAACCCCCCCAAAAAAACTGGGTCGAGTCACCTTAATAGTTTAAGTGTTTTTACCGATTTTAGAACCATACTAGCTAATGAGATGGCAACCGAGTCAGGGCTATGGGCTACGGTCCGAGTGAAGTTACAAGAATCTGAATTCGAGTTATCGGAGTAAATGTCAATGTATTGATAAAAGGAAAGAAAGTCTAGTTCGAGTTGCATGGAAATAATTCGTGTTATCTCAGTTCGTCTGGCGCGGGAGTTAACCGAAAGAAAATGACAACAAAGTGGGGTGAAATCTAAGGGAAATGGGACTGGGAAATGTAAATACTTGGCGTCGAGTTTCAAAAGGGAGTCAGGTAAAGCAGATGTTAGGTCATTTTCAATTTTAGAACAAGAACCGCCGTAAGGCGAGTTTAACTGGGCTGCCAAGGGCGATTTTTCCTGGGAGGAGGGCTGTACACATTCAGGCCACCAAATAACCTTGTCCCTGACCATTGCGTGACATAGCCCGGGGGGGGGGGGGGGGGGGGTGGGGGTACTCCGGATTTCAGGTGACAGGGATGATCGAAGGATTTTTTGAGTTAGCTTGATTTAAGTAGGGATTTTTGGGCTATTCAAACTAATGTTTCTATTTCTCGTGTAATTATCATTTAATTCGGCTGGGATTATTTGGGGGTTAAATTTTGGTCCAGGGATTTTTTTGGGTTTTGTTTGAAGCCCAAGGTTTTCGATCATCCCTGTCATTTGAAATCCAGAGTACTCCATACACGCCGAGCTAATCGAACTATGCCTAACCAAAAATTACTGAATCGAACTCAATCGAGCCCAGTCCATGGGATTGTTGTTCTATTGGTTCGGTATCGAACATAATCGAACTGGACCTTTTCAGTGAGTTCGATTACCGAAATCAATCGACGCGATTAGTTCGATTTTGTTCGGCAAAACGCATCCAGTTTCAATTGAATCGTAAAGATCTCTCTAGTCTGTATGAGAAGTAGATTCAAACAAAAATATTTCAATTAACCTGGAATGAACTAAAATCTACATTGTTTATGTGATTCAAATTCGATAAATTCACAGTTAATACTGGGGAACATGAACGGCACCGTAAAACCATGTAAAATGTCTTTCCCGGGGCAATGTATACCGACCGGGGTATTTTTAGGAAACCACCAGCACTGTACACAAATGAACTCAATGTCTTTTAGCTAATGATTATTCAGCAGCTACTTTGTGTTAGTTTTGAAACGCCTTTTTGTTCATTTGTCTCATAATATTTTTAGCTGCTTTTAGCAACTCAACCTCGTCCCCAGGTCTTCTCGGTTAACGGTGCATTAACCTGCAAGAACGCTGCATTTTTGACGTCATTTAAGCAACATGTGTCCTCTATATGTAAAAAGGTAAACAATCAGTTTAGCGTTATGACAAGGTTTGGCAAACTGATGTCTACTGAAACCATGCTCCGTCTTTATAAGGCATTTATACTTCCTCACTTTTATTATTGTTCTATGGTGTGGCATTTCTCTAGTAAACAAGATTCTGATAAACTGGACCTTTTAAACAAACGTATTCTTCGATTTATTTTCAAGGATTGTAACTCTGAGTATAATAATTTACTTAAAAAGGCAGGAACTGCAAACCTTAAGGACAAGAGTTTACAAAACATGATTCTTACTATTTTTAAATGTCTTCATTTTTCTGATTATCCAAGATATTTAAAAGATATGTTTTGTTTACGCTCTAGCACCTATTTTTTAAGAGGACATAATATGCTCTGTTTGCCCAAACCATTGACCACTTCTTATGGTATCAATTCCTTTAGTTACTCGGCAGCAACATCTTGGAATTCTCTTCCTGACCGTTACCGCACTATTTCTGATTTTACTTCTTTTCGACGACTGATATCTACTGGGAACGATAATTTACTTAAAAGGGCAGGAACTGCAAACCTTTCTACATCATGATAATTTGCAAGTTAGTTGTCTAGGTAGTTAGTTATCTTATTTGCTATATAGAATTAACTTTTTATTATAATTATTTATTAATGTAGTTGGCTCGAAGATATTAGCACTTCAGTGCTACACTGTAAATTCGAGGGTAAATAAAGTTGATTGATTGATTCATTGATTTCCTCGCTAAACACGAAATTTTTCCAAATTTGGTCATCAGTAACTGGTTATGGTGAATTAAACGTACGCTTTTAGCCAATCAGAATCGGGGAAATATTTTGAATGGATAATAATTCTGCTTATTGTATTTCCAGTTTTCCGAGTAAACATTTCTTGCTGTTCAACTGATCTAAGTCTTTAAGATCCAAACTAACTTAAATTTCTATTGTTGTTAAATGCATCCCGATGACAACTAAGGATTGAATTTTACGTATACGTAAAAGCTACATTAAATTGTACTATCTAGACTTGTCCTACATTTAATACAAACTCTACAAACAGCGCGCAATAAAAGCAGAGTAGGATGAAATTAAATTCCTTCATTATTTAATACAAGAAATGCGAACGTCCCACTTAAACCTTTTTGTTCTCCATGGCTGCTAAGGAGGAAACAGTTTTCTCTTTTCAAGAAATAGTTGCCGGCCGTAATTTGCGGTTTCCAATCCAAGGATAGGAGCAAGTCCGTCGAAGTCACTGATACCTCTATTTCAGTGCAAGAGGAGCATGAACGAGCACAAGTCAGCGCTTGCGTTATTATTTTATTTATAAAAGGGTGTCGAAATGAAGAGGATCTCCTTTTGTCGAGAGCGTCTGTGATCGCGCCTCTTCGAACAGTTAGCGTGTTTAACAGCCTGTTTGTGGTAGGAACGTTGCGTGACCACACAAAGTACGGCTGTGTTGCAGATTAATCATGAATAATTCCCACAGTGAAACTCAGTCGCATTTTGAAATTAAACGTCAACAGTGTTATAAAACCATTAAAACATTATTATGAACTGAAAATGAAGATAGGTTAGGTTTGGTCTGATAATAGTTGTTTTGTTTTGATATTATATCATCGCAATGTTTATTATTTTAATGTTTTATTCGCTATAACGTCACGACTTGCGCGTGACAGATGAACAAGAAGATAAATCACGTAAACAAAGTATGATTGTAAACCGTGTAATTGTAACCGCACATTTTTGGCATAAATAAGATTGTTGTAAGAGGTCAAGCCTCAGAACGAAACGAAGTTGCTGGTGTAAGAAACGGAGATTAAAGGTAGCAAATCGACAGATACAGTCTTTTTATTAATTGAGAACCAGCAGGGAGAGATATTCTCGGACATTTTGTCGTTCGAGCCAGATTGAGTTTACGAGACCAGTCAAGACAGTCTGAAATTTCGACAGAGTAAGTTGTTCATCATGGCCGAAAAGGCAGAGATTGAGAAGAAACGAAGAATACGAGCGGGACACAGGAGTTCTGTGACAAAGCTAACGAACAAGATCAAGCATAGATTAGCTGATGGCAGTGCAGAGGAGGTTAAACAGTGGACGAAACAGTCGCTGCAGACACTGAAAGAAAAGATCGTTGAAGGGCCTCGACAATCAAATAATTGAAGGGAATAGAAGCCTAGAAGAGGATGACGTCGAGGCTCGCATCGAAAAAGAGATCGAAGACAGTGATCAAGTCAGAGAATAGTTAAATGAAATAGTTTGGAGGCTGGAGGGGATCCTGAGTTCTTCCAACGTTCCACAGCCGAAGCCAACAAATGTTCCCGCCAAAGTGAAAGCCCAACCTCAGGATCGAGCCAGCAACACCTTGGAAAGGCGAAGTTGACGAAGTTAGAGGTCAAGACGTTTAGTGGCAAACTTCAAGATTGGGAAGAGTTTTGGGACTCGTTCCAGAATTTGATAGATGGAAACGAAAGTCTCTCTGCAGTTGACAAATTCTCGTACTTGAAAAGTTTGTTGTACGAACCAGCACGATCGACGATAGCAGGTTTCGCTCTGACAGGAGCGAATTACGCAGCTGCAGTACAAGTCCTAAAGAAACGGTATGGAAAGGAGATAGCTATTCAAAGAGCCCATATAAATGATTTCCTGCAACTTCCACCTGTCGTCAGTGACAGGGATATACTGAGGAAATTGTTCGACGACTGCGAAGCCCACTTCAGGGGCCTACAGGCTCTCGGAGTGGACGAGAACACTTACTCTTCAGTAGTTGTGCCCGCCATGATGCAGAAATTACCGGAGAACTTTCGCCTCACGATTTCGAGAGGAGAGGAATTTTTGACGTGGTCAATGGAGAAGATGTCAGAGGCCTTTCTTAAGGAGTTGGACCTTAGAGAAGACCATTTCTATGCAGTTAATCCATCGAAGATCGGAAAAGAGAATCGCTTGAAGGGTGGAACCGCGAATGCTTTGCATACCAAACAGGACGAACTAAACCCTGCCAGCGCTCTGTTGGCAAAAATGGACGATTTTTGTACGTATTGTAAGGGTGGACATGCCCACCAAGACTGTACTAATGTGAAGTCAGTAGAAGAAAGGAGGCAATTGTTACGTAGGTACGGAAGATGTTTTATTTGTGCTCGTAAGGGGCATATTTCTCGTGACTGTAATTCTAAGCTTACTTGTAGTATTTGTAAAGGGAAACATCACGTTTCCATCTGCTATCAGAGCGATAGCACAAACGGGGATCAATTTAGTCGCGCCCACAATGGTGATTGTAATGGCTCGTTAAATTCCGATCGTGCCAGTAATGCTTGTCCTTCCCACACTGGGAAACCCGGGGGGAACAACGCACAACAAGCTAAGCAAGCAGTCACCAGCCCTACCTTTCACGTGGGAACCGAGGGGAGGGTCGACCTGCAAACCGCGCAAGCGGTTGTTAAGGGTGCGAATGGGAATTTGAGAGTGAGAGTGTTGTTGTTTGATGCGGGCAGCCATCGATCCTTTATAACTTCAAAAGCAGTTCGGTCGGCGGGGCTACAAGTAAAAAGGCAGGAATGCATCGAGGTCTGCACATTTGGAGGGCAAACGAAAGAGAGGGGTTTAAAGGGAGTATACGACTTGCAAGTGTTTCCCTTCCAAGGGGGGGATGGGGTCAAAATCGAAGCGTACGGGGTTCCCACTATTGCGCAAATCAGGAACGAGCATATTGAGATAAAGAAAGGCGAATACCCGCATTTGCCAGGTCTTTGGTTTTCAGACGTTAACCGAAACGAGGAAATTTTTGGGGTCGATTTATTGGTCTGGGCGGATTACCTCTGGTGTTTTCAAAGGGGTAGAATCATACGGGGGGAGGTTGACCAACCTGTAGCCGTGGAAACTTGCTTGGGATGGGTGTTGTCGGTGCCACTAAAGGGAACCCGTGATGACATGCAAATCAACGTTAATTACGTCAGTCAAGATTCGTCCCGAGTCGATAATCACGAATTGGAGGATAGCGCCCGGAAGTTGTGGGACTTTGAAACCCTGGGAATCCGGGAAGAAAACGAGGTCCAGAAGGCGTTGAAAGATGCCATTTCGTTCAACGGAAAAAGGTACGAAGTCGGTCTTCCTTGGAAAGAGGGGCACGCGCCGCTACCAAGCAACTACCGTAACAGTTTTAAGCGTCTAAAGGGGCAGATCGAAAGGTTGAAAAGCGTACCGGAGAATTTGAATGCGTATAATGCGATTAGCAAGGAGCAAGCGGAAGTCGGTATTATTGAAAGAGTGATGGAATTAGAAACGCCCGACAAAGTTCATAATCTGCCACATCACGAGGTTATTCGGAATGAAGCTAAAACCACAAAGATTCGTGTGGTTTATGACACATCATCAAAGGAAGGTAAAGGGGGCGTGTCGTTAAATGATTGTTTACATGTGGGACCAGCTTTGTCGCCACTGTTGTACGATATTTTGATCCGCTTTAGAGAAAAGCGCGTGGCGTTAGTTGGCGACATTGAAAAAGCCTTTCTCAATGTCGAGGTCAAATTGCGTGACCGGGATTGCTTACGATTTTTGTGGGTAAACAATGTCGATAGTGAACAAGTAGACCCAGTGGTCTACAGGTTCTGTCGGGTTGTTTTCGGGGTAAATTGTTCACCCTTCTTGCTGAATGCCACTCTCCAGTACCATTTGGACACGTTTGCCGAGATCGACCCAAAGTTCGTGCGTATCATGAAAAGGAGTTTCTATGTGGATGATCTCGTGACCGGTGATAAGACCACCCAAGCTGCCAGCGAAATGCATGACAAAGCAAAGGAAAGGCTCGCGCTTGGCGGTTTTAAATTAAGGAAATGGTTAACAAACAGCGATGAATTGAGGGAGAAAGTACAACAATGCGAATTGTGTGACGGCGCCAAATTGAATGACAAGACTAAGAGTGCAGACGAAAGTTATGCAAAAGAAATGCTAGGAAGAAAAGAAGGAACGAAAAACGAAAAGGTTCTCGGGTTGTCATGGGATTGTAACAAGGATTTGTTTATTTTTGAATTGTCCGCACTTGCTAAAAAGGCCGACGGACTAGGGCTGTTACGAAAAGAAGCATACTGAAAATTGCAGCAGGTATGTATGACCCCCTAGGAATTTTAAGTCCCGTACTTGTCGGCGTGAAGGTCTTGTTTCAAGAGTTATGTTCGAACAGGGTTGAGTGGCATGAAGAGTTGACGAACGAGGGAAAAAACGCTGGGTTAGCTGGGTTGAAGACCTCGAAAGCTTAGGAGAAATCTCCGTGGGAAGATGTGTTTACAGGGCTCACCAAGACCAGATAAATCGTTACTTGCATGGATTTGCTGACGCGAGCAGGAAAGCATATTGCGCCGTAGTTTACTTTGTGTGTGAGGCATATGGGGCTTTCTGCGTCACGCTGCTAACGTCTAAGACGAGAGTTGCTCCACTAAAGACGCAAACGATACCAAGACTGGAATTGATGTCAGGGAGAGTGTTAGCGAAATTTATGGAGACTGTTCACAATGCTTTAACGGAAGAAGTTGAAATAATGGGTTCGCGCAGGTGGCTAGACAGCAAGACAGCGCTCTGGTGGATCAACAACAAAGGTGAGTGGAAGCAATTTGTTCGCCAGCGAGTAAATGAGATCTTGAGGGTGACGCGGAAAGAAGACTGGGCACACTGCCCAGGCGAACAAAATCCAGCCGATATTGGGTCAAGGGGTGAACTGGCTTCCAGACTAAAGGAAAAACGAATTGTGGTGGCGGGGTCCAGCCTGCTTGTCCGGACCAAAGGAAGGATGGCCAGTCTCGGAGATCAGCGAAACTCCACAGAGCGTTGACGAGGAAAAGAAAGTGAATGTCGCAGTGGCTGGCGTGACAACTAAGTCTGGAATCTCGACTGTAATCGAAATCGATAAGTTCAGTAGACTCGGGATGGTTGTTAAGGGTGACCTCCTTGGTAAAGCGCTTTCTTTATAATTTGCGATCTACTGCGAAGGGGACCGAGCGGAGAAAGGGTATGTGGAGTGGGAGTGAAATAGCAGAGGCAGAGCGAATGTGGATAATGTCTTCCCAAGATGAGCGGAAGAGTAGCAAACATTACAAGTACTTGGCCCTGAAGCTGAAATTGGTGGAAAATGATGGACTCTTGAGGTGCAAAGGCAGATTGGAATGTTCGGACTTGGAACAAGAGTCACAACAACCCATCATCCTTCCAAGGGACGATAAATTGACGATACTGGTGATAGAGGAGTGTCATCGAAAGACAAAACATAGTGGAATCCGGGCAACACTTGGAGAGCTGAGATCGCAATTTTGGGTACCGAAAGGCAGACAGGCGGTGAAGAAGGTTTTGAAAGAGTGCGTGACATGTATGAAAGCGCAGGGAAAACCCTTTAAATCCCAACCCGTGGCAGCATTGCCAGACTTCAGGGTTAAACAGTCCACACCATTTTCGAAGGTAGGTATTGATTTCGCTGGTCCGTTGTTTGTCAAATCTAGGACAGGAGAAATGGTTAAGCCTTATTTAGCGTTGTTCACTTGCTGTGTTACGCGAGCCGTCCATTTGGATTTGGTTGCCGACCTTACAGCACCTACATTTTTACGCTGCTTACGAAGGTTTGCCGCAAGGAGGGGCACTCCATCCTTGATCACATCAGATAATGCCAAAACCTTCAAGGCATCTGTAAAAGTGATAAAGCGGTTGTACGACAATGAAGAGGTAAGGGCGCACTTAGAAAGCAATCGAATAGATTGGCGATTCATTTTGGAGCGGGCTCCTTGGTGGGGTGGATTCTATGAACGAATGATTGGAACTGTGAAACGTTGCCTTCGAAAGGTCCTTGGAAATGCGAAGCTCAATGCTGATGAATTGCTGACAGTCTTAACAGAGTTAGAAACCACCTTGAATTCACGTCCCCTGACGTATGAATATGACGAGGTTGGGGCTGAAATGCTCATGCCATCTCATTTGATCTACGGACGTCGGTTGTTAAGTCTGCCAGAGGAGGTCAGGCATGATGAGGAGGAGAGTGAAACAGGGTTTCTAACATGGTTCAGGTACCTCGCAAGGCTAAGAATTCATTTTTGGAATCGTTGGAGAAAGGAATATCTGGCACATTTAAGAGAGCATCATCGTAGTAAGGAGGAAGGTCTGAGCAAGGTAAGGGAAGGAGACGTGGTCTTGGTGCACGAGGACAATGTGAAAAGGAGTAACTTGAAGATGGGGAAAGTCGTGGGGCTGATTACTGGCAAGGATGGCGAGGTAAGAGGTGCGAGATTGAAACTGATAACAAAGGGGAAAGCTATCTTTGTCAACAGAGCCCTGCAGAAGCTGTATCCACTAGAGGTACGTAGTGTGACAAGAGAGTGTGAGAATCAAACTAATGAGCTTAACACAAACCCGGTGGGAAATGAAGGCAGTCAAACGCCTTCGGTTAAGGAAATCTCACGACGGGCAGCTGCGGCGGATTCGCGTTGGAAAACGCGAGCCATGCTCGATCACTAATTGTTTTTTTGGGGGGACTGTTGTAACCGAATTGTGCTTGACCTTGGAAGGTCTGGGGGGGGAGGGGAGGGTGTCAGATAATAGTTGTTTTCTTTTGATATTATATCATCGCAATGTTTATTATTTTAATGGTTTATTCGCTGTAACGTCACGACTTGCGCGTGACAGATGAAGAAGAAGATAAATCACGTAAACAAAGTATGATTGTAAACTGTGTAATTGTAACCGCACATTTTTGGTACAAATAAGATTATTGTAAAAGGTCAAGCCTCAGAACGAAACGAAGTTGATGGTGTAAGAAACGGAGATTAAAGGTAGCAAATCGACAGATACAGTCTTTTCATTAATTGAGAACCAGCAACGAGAGATATTCTCGGACAGGTTTTAAGCTGTTGCCACGGTTTGCTCGATTTTTCTGTGCATTACCTCCTAACCGTTCTCGTTTTTTTTTTTCTCTGAACATTTCCCCTTCGCAAACGTAAACGTATGTGTCCCGCATCGAAGAGGCAAAGTGAGGATATCTTTTTTAGGACTAAACGATGCAAGTAAAATCATTTTTCTCACTCAATAGTTTGGAGAAATCGGATTTCGGAAAAAAATTAAAAAATCGTTACGCTGTTTCTCGTTACGCTGTTACGGGGTTTACTAACAACCCACAGAGAGAGTTTTGCAATCACTCATCAATAGGTTTAAACTTCAACAGCAATGAAGAAAAACCCCAAAAGGTCCTCATCGTAGCATCTTTTAAAGGAGACGATGAAAAAGCACAATAGGCTAGCTTCAAAAACATCTTCATTTAATGGCTACCATTGCTTAACAAGCTTTAACATTACCAAGTTAACAGTTGATCGTGTTTATCGTCATGACAACAAAATTTTTACCGGGGGAGTACTCGGTAGCTGACTCGAAAAAAACAACAACAGACAACAACAACAACAACAAAAACTGAACCGCTTAAACAACCATTCAAAAACTGGTGTAGAAACCGGTTAAAAAAAACACGGTGGCATCGCCAAGACTCTCTGCATTGCAAATATTTCTGTTCGATGGATATAAAAAGAATTATCCTGTTGCAGTCTAAAAAGATTTTCTCTTGAAAGTCCAGGGAAATTAAATGACATCGACGAGCAAAATTAATCTCTGGCGCTATAATTGAGTACTGCAGTAGCCTGCGTATCAGGCCCTTGAGAAATATGGTTTCTAAGCTGTCCATTTCTGTTGGTCAGCGAAACGAACGAGAGAGAACGCGCAAGCAAGCCGCAAAGCAGCCCTTCTATCTCGCGTCAGCCTGCGAAAGCAACCCTTTCTACTCGCTCCTCGCCGCTTGGAACAAGCGTTGTAGAACATTTTAACCGCAAAGTTATCCAACGCTTCCCAGCTTCTTCAAGTTTGATCATTTTAACTATTGTCTTTTTTATGTCAGAATGTCACAATTACACGATACTGAACAATGCTGACAGGAAGATAACTTATGGAAGGAACCCTCGTAAATGTGACAGCGGTATCGGCCCTGGATGGTTTCGTTTTAAAGGGTCAGCTGGCACAAGAATGCTAACTTCATGTACACCTGTCCAAAGGTGTAGCACTGATGTTACAGGCTGGTTGAAGGGTGGTCACCCCACAGTAGCAGACGGTCAGGTCAGCAGGCGGGTGTGTTTTCACTATAATTTAAAATGCTGTCGTTGGGCAACAGACATCTTTGTGAGAAATTGCGGTTCATATTATGTGTACTACCTAAGAGGTACACCTACATGTAATCTCCGTTATTGTAGCACTGACTAAAAACAAGGTGCAAGGAAGGTATTACATATTCTATCATTTCATTTAAGTAGGCTTCATTGTACTAAAGAAACAAAAAAGAGAAAAAAAGGAAAAATTGCACTTAACTTCAATATCTGAACTTAAGAAAAGGTAGAAAAAAAACTATTACGCAGCACAACGTACAGCTCGCGTTAGCAAGCAAGAACAGTTTTCTTGAACTTAAAATGAGAATAAATATTCTTTTAAGCCGTTTTTAAGATCAAGTAAGAAATAAATAGTGGTAATAGAACTTAACAGGAAGTAAAACTAGGTAACATAATACCTTATAAAATTAGCAATGCAGTTTTTTTTTTTGTAACTTGTCGCGATGAATATATACGGAGTCCAAGAACGCCTAGCCCGCGAACAGCAGACGTATTTCCGGTCGTCGCTTCTCTCGCTAAAGAACGCCATGCACTTATTAAATAAACTACGATGGAGAGATGTTTTAACTTACAAGATGTGCAGACAAGGGCGGGGTTTGAATCTGCTTACTTGTTTTTATATTGATCTGTATAGGGATGCACTCTGTAAAATCGGAAACAAAACGCATAACGACTATAGGTACAGTCAACTCTAGCACAGCTATGTTGAGGCAATTTTTGGATTAGGATTGGAGTCTCTTTGAGAAATAAAGGTACAGTTTAGTGAAATACCTGTCACATGCGTGTGTTTTTATTGAGTGATGACAAGGTTATTTGCACGTTGGCGTCATTTTCCAGTTCTCTCTACCAGAATCCTCTTAACTCCAGATTAATACATAAAGCCTTCTACCGATTCAGAAGCCCATCATTTGATGGGTTCCTGACCGATTGAGCTAAACCCAGGACAGACGGTGGAGTTTTACTGTGTGAATCAAGTGTGCAAGTCGCGAAGCTAATTCTTGCGAAGGAAATGAAACGTCAATCGTATACTTGCACGGTCGTGCTGAAAGTGAGAAATACATTAACGAATCGAATCTAGAGAGAAAATTGAGAATAACCAAGGTCAACTAGGAATCAAAGAAAAATGTTTTGACCCCGGCGAAATTTAAACAGGCTGTCATACTAAGAATGACAGCCTGCTCTCTCCGGGTCTCCGTTACAGATCTCCCCGTCATTAGCCGTTTTAGGAACTTCATCTTAAAGCACATCTTTCTTGGCCACCTTCCAATTCTACAAAAAACCCGAGCTAGTTTATGCAGCTGTTATACAGCTGGATTTTAGTCGAGTCGTTGGGGTATACTAAATACCCATCAATCCTTTCCCAGCCTTACCTTATTGGTATCTCCCCGAAAGCTATCTTCATTACTAATAACCGCCCCCCCCCCCCCCCTTGGGGGAGAGGTGGGGGGGGGGGAGGGGCACTTGAGGGCAGGTTGGGCGTAAGTGAGCCGCCAAGGCCTTCCAACCCTGACCTTGTTTAATTCAAAATCCGTTTTGCTACCCTGTTTAAGACAAGAGACTGTTTTTCATGACCCTGTTTAAGACAGTAGCCCAAATGCCCTTTTTAAGGAGATATTTTCTTTTTAGATAGTATAAAAGAAAAAATACAAAATGGGGAAAAAACTTATATATTTATTTAATTTGCTTTTGAGTCACATACAAAAATATTTTTTTTAAATTACTAAAAGAACAAAATTAGATTATTTTAAAAACTTCGTTACACACGTATACCGTACCCCGCCAAACTTCACACCATGTTTAAGGCTTTGGGTCTAAAAAGAAACCTTGTTCAAGACGCTCAAGACTCAGGACCGTGAAAACTATACCCTGTTCAGCAGCACTAACCCGTATAGGCCAGATACCCCCCGCCCCCCTTCGGGCTAATAACGCTGCCCAAATAAACAAAGTCAGCAATTAATTCAAGTTTCCCCACAGGCGGCCCAAGCTCACGTTACGAGGAAAAGGTGACGCGTGACGTTTGTGCTGGACGCGCCGATACGTGTCGCGTTACGTTAGGCGGGCGACCGTTGAAAATAAGAGACTTTTTATGAGAAATCAGGCTTATGGCTGGTGTACGACAACCTGCGTATTTAATACACAAAGAGAACACACTATCTCCTCTTGGAAAAAATAGACGTAACGAAGCTCACTGATATATGATACCACCTAGTCTCCTATATCAATAACAATCCATTGTTTTTATTGTCACATTTTCAAATTCTTATTTGTAACGAACATTTAGTTTTATTTTCATTTTTCTTTTAGCCCCTGAAGAAGGTTTTTGTTTTCAAACCGAAATATTGGGCAATTTGTTTAAATGTATATTTTGTTTGTTTATTCTTTTGTTTACTTCTCCATCGCCTTGCCGTAAGGATCAGTTTGCCGTTTCATATTTTTCTCCAAAAAAAGTTCAGCGATCGATCGCTGCGATCATATAGCGATCATGTGGAAACCAATCTCCAGCGATCGCAGCGACAACAATTGCTGAGATAGAACTTTTCCCATCTCAGCGAACGTTGTCGCTGCGATCGCTGGAGAGTGGTGGCTCTGATCGCTGCGATCGCTGAACTTTTTGGGAAGCGAATTCCACATCCAGGTTGTGACCCCTTTCCACGATATCGTTTTTATCGTGCCAGCGGTCGCTCTCATAATTAATAATAGACCTGGAATAAGTTTATGACTCCTTCCTGACCTGGAAAGAGGTGACGATCAGACTGTAAACAGACATGTGGGTTCTACTCACCTACGCAGATTTATGCAAGTAAGTGGCGTGTTTTTAGCGAATGTTCAAATCAGAAATATCAAATTTTCTAAAGCGTTTAAATTACAAACATTAATCCCCGCCGTTGTCCAGTTTTGATCGCACAAAGCACGTGGAATTTAATGCTGTAAATTGTTCTATAAACTCTTCCTTTCGTTCCTCGGCTCCCTCCAAAAAACCGTATCCGTTATCGCTGTCAGTACGTAGATTTAACAGACTTGAAGAGGGGCGGTACGGCTTGAAGTAAATCGCTACATTCCGACCCCGCTATTTAACTTTACCCTCAATTTCCTTGTACTTAACCCTTTAAGCCTCAAGATCCACATACAAATTCTCCAGACTGATCTCCATACATTTCTTTTAAAAATAGTGGAGAGAATTTGGTCTAAGATCAAAGCGTTCTACCTTCGATAATCAATTTAGTAATTCTCATAACCTTTACTCTTGATGA
>NC_133208.1:15077987-15170487 GCF_958299795.1 Porites lutea | reverse complement strand
GCGTAATTCTTTATACCTTACTCAGCTGATTCAATAACTGTTTAGTAGAACTCCAGAATATATTATTCCTTTATAGAGCTCATTAGTTAAAGTTAAATCAAGATAAGTGTGCTGGAGGTAAAATTCACATTGCCGACTGCAATTCAAAATCTTCTGAAAAAAAAAAAGTACTGACTCTGAGATCATTTAAAGTTGCTCCTCTGAGATAACATTTCATTAATAAATTATGAAGACTTTGTCGTTTGGTGATAAATTAGCCTTTGCCAACTTGTATTTCTCTTTCATGTTCTCGATGATTACAAAAAAAAAAAAAAAAAAAAACAGCTCTCCAAATAATCCCTAGAATTAGAAATTTTCGTGAGGGGCATTAGGCTTCTTCTTGAAGTTAAT
The DNA here is from genome assembly GCF_958299795.1 of Porites lutea. NCBI lineage: Eukaryota > Metazoa > Cnidaria > Anthozoa > Scleractinia > Poritidae > Porites > Porites lutea. The sequence goes on along the minus strand of NC_133208.1, from coordinate 15,170,097 downwards.
CATAAATTGTAAATATATATTTTATAGGAACGGCAAGTGCAAATGAATGACCCGCCATGAAGATAAAGCTAATGGCGGATGAAGAGAAAAAGTCCATGATTTGGGAGACGAAAGAAGATAGTTATGCTAATGGCCTCGTAAAGACTCAGCTCTGGGCAAGTTTTCATATGCGAGCTGATACTCGGAGAACGGGGCACCAATACTTCCGGGCCGGGATGATCCATGAATCCATTATGGCATCGAACAAAAGGAAGAAGAGGAGGGGTTCGATATCAGTTATTGTCAGTATAATGTTGCCCCGTGAAGTTTCTATTTGCAATTTCTTCCAGCTGAATGTCCAAAAATCGGATCCGTGATCGCTGATTTAGGACTATTGGCGTTGATTCAATCTTAAACTACTAAAGGCAGCTTAAAAACGTTTTCCAGGGGTTTCCATTGCTTTTCACTGAATAGGTATTTTAATAGGAAACCTGTCATTAGCTTAAAATTGTTTTCAGTTTGTCTGCTCTGAATGATGAAACTTTTGTAGGAACATACCACAACAGCTCAAAATATTTTCGGTCTTTTATAATAGGATAGCGTACACATTGCCCCTGAGACTTCGCAACTTGAAATCTTTTGATGATCTTCTTGCATGTATTCATACTTTTATTGAATAGCCTTACTTACAATTTCAGTGAGTAAAATGTAAGAAAACCGAAGATTTGTCGATTAATAATAAATAGTCGTATAACGTTAACAAATATCTAGCTCCGCCTTTTTTTTTCCTGCTAATTGACTCCAAAATAAAGTGACTTACGAGGTGTCAATTACCGCACAAGTTTTAATTTTCTGCAATTGAAGCAATTCCATTTAATCCTTCGTGTTCTTTCGCAACACTTTCTCGAATAAGCTCCTGCCTTGGGACAGAAGTCTAGGTAAGTAACATCTCTGGGCTTTAGTCTTCTAAGTTGATTACAAAGTGAAAATGCAATATCATATTTTCAAGAAGTTTAGCAAACTCTCCAATACGAGCTCATACGCGTTTCCATTTGAGACAAAACACCACTCTATGTTTTGACGACGCAACGAGAACGTCGGAAAAGCAACTTTGCACTTGCAATGCGCGTTTTTGTACATTTCTTTGCCGTCAATGCCCGACTTCGAAGTAGAATTGCCAAATTTCACGTTTTATGGAGGGTGTAAAGACAGACGACGACTAACTTTAATTCCGCTTTCTGAACTTGGATATGGCTCTTAGGAGTTTAATGACAAGACAGTTCGCCTATGTTTGACAAAGAGAGGGAGCTGATGTTTAGAATTACGCGAAGGCACTTCTAAGATAACTTTTTCGCTACCTTCGGAAGGTGACAAAACGGTAGAGCCATGAAGGAGGGAAAATTAGAAGAAACTGAATAAGAAAAGAAAAACGTTCTTCATTAGATTGTACATTTTTAGCACGAAAGTACTAAAGGACAGCTAATAAATTTCACATCTCCTGCACTGGAGACGGAAGGAGAGGCACTTTACGTGTTCATCCGAGCCACGAAAAGATCTGGCCGTTTGCAGGGCAAAGGTAAATATTGGCCCGGCCTCGAGGATCGACCTCGCGGCCTTCCGCTCTGCAGTCAAGTGCGTGAGATCTGCCGGACTGCGATGTGCATTAATAAGAGGAAAGCGTGCGTTATTGGACGAAAAAAAAAAAGGAATTTCATGCTGCCAAATATAATAAATATGGCTGGATATGTGTCCTTTATATGTGGTAAAGTATAGAGCGGTACAGAATGTGATATAGCATAGCAAAATAACCCCAAAATGTTTTACCTATTTGCAGTATGACATTTCCACGAGAGATTTTCATGACGTGAGCACCCTTAGATATATTTGACATTTTCTTTTGTTTTCTGAGATGCAGCCGGTCCGGGTGTATGGTGAATATACTTTAAAATCAATTTCGTAATGTAACGTTTTTCTGACTTAAGGTCGCGCGATAAATGACAATGCTTAAGATTGCTTTACATGGCAATCTTTATTTTTGAATACATGAGTCTGAAAATGAATTCTGCTGTATTTCTTTCTTTGGTTCATTCCATTAAGACAGAGAGAAAAAAAAAATCGTTGGATAGAAAGTACGTACTACTTCGCCGAGCAGACGTGAAACAGGAGTGCCGAAGAGTATCCATTATGAGAAAAAATAATTTTTCACTATTTTCAAGACGTCTGCCGTTGCTGGTTGATTATATTTACGTAGATCCGCTGTTAAACGTCATCTACTAATTACAAATTTGTGGCTTTAGGTGGGTTTGGCAAATTTTCCATATGAAAGAATAAAAATAAGAATTTTGCGGCTCTTGAACCTGCTGAAGTGGATATCCGCTTTCATCCGCATATTCTTCATAGCCTTCTAATAGCCTTAATAATAAGAATAACGATAATAATACTACTCATAAAAATTTTAATAATAATTATAGTTCTTAAAAACGCATTCTACATATAAATGTCTCCTCGCGTTTTTCATCTGCTGAACCGATTGCTTCGATTAACTATCATCATGTTCAGCCTAGTAGTGTTCTCAGTCTTTGACGGATTACATTTAAGCATATTGCATAAATTCCAACTCATGATATCATCTAGTCGCGGGCAAACTGATTTCTTTTTAAACCAGTACGAGGAGGCTGTAAAAAGGCCTTTTGGTTATCTGCTGATTGATCTGAAGACTACTGCCCAAGATAATTCAGGGGAACCCAACGTCAGTTTTTGGAAAATATCTGTTCGGAAGACGATTTGAGATCTAGAATTTTCGGAGCATTTGTTGTAAAATTTTTTGCTTGCCTGCCTCTCCTAGGATTTTCGGACATCTAAAAAATGGTATAATTGCCCATTTTTAACAGATTTTTACTCTAAAAAGGTCACCCAGAATTTTCGGGATCCTTTTTTTTGGCAAAAGTTTTCGAAAAGGTAGGTTTTGATCCCTATAATTTTCGGATCACTAGACTTTCAGCTAGGAAATCCGAACAGATGAAAAATTTTTTGAGGATAAAAATATGCCTATATCTACCGTTTAAATACTAAAAATATGTTCGACAATGCTATGTTTAAGTGGTTTTGAACCATATTCTCGTTGGGTGCCCCTGATAATTGTCGACTGCGACCAAACGTCCTGCCCAGTGAGGAAGGCTTTAACCAAGCAGGGTGGGATGAAAACGAGACTTGTGCAACCCATTCTTAACAATTTAAGTAACCCAATTCTCAATTTTATGTTTTAAAGCACTAATTTGTATTAAGGCAGGAGCCGATTACTTTGGCTCCTGGTATATAAAATAGGAAACACTGGCCCGCTGTCTCATTCACTTCTAATCACTTTGTCTGACACGAAGGGCGATTGGCGACCCACCTGCCCTCCCCAGCGAGTAAGTCGAGTTCCAGATTACCTATATATTCACAGGGGCGGACGGAGGGTTTTGTGATAGAGACATTATAGTATACAGTTTCAATATGGGCGCGATATTGCCCATCAAGACTGCAAACGGCGCACTTTTCTAGGGAATTTCGGGCGCATTCTCCTCCGGGAAATTTTTGAGATTGAAGTTCTCTGAAATGCAATCTAGTGCACTGTAGACTCTTAAATTTAGCAAATGCCTGGATTACATATTGAATGGGTAATGCTGAAATATTTCATAAACCATAGGTGTGGTTGGGGTCAAAGAAGTAATTAAAACTTTATGATGCTAGCAGGGGCCGAAGCGATTGCGGCGAGAGCACAACTTCCCGGCAAAGACAACGTTCAATAAATTTTCTTATTAACAATGTTTATTAAAGAAAATATCTTTATGTAACAAAGCTCCAAGTACCATCCGACACACGTTTACAAAAGAAAAAAATTCCCGGACAAATGGAGGGGGGAATGGGGGCGCCCTGTGCCCACCCCTAAATCCGCCCTTGTTCAATTCAGTCTGTCTTGGGCTTTATCCAGGTCATATTGATTCCCCATACCCTGTTATAATGTCATGAATAACAATACCCAGGGATGAATATTATACTACCAATGTAATGAAAAGATCGTATTTCAGTCTGTTTTGACAGCAAGGAAGCAATAAACAAGCGGAGTTAGATCTGGACAACTGAAGCTTTCTCCAAACGAAGGCAAACCTTTGAAGAAGGCCAATCGTGCACTGCCCTGCGACTTACTCTAAGAAACATGGAAGGCTATCAAGTACTTCTTAGATACTCTGTCTTCGTAATAGGGATCTTTACTACACTTCCAAGTGTTTCCAGAGGTAACACTCTAACCTGAGTTCAAGCAGTCTATATTTTCAGCAGTCTGGCCTCTTTGGAAAATATTATTTTTTTTCGGTACATTCCTAAAGCTCCCATTTTTTCTTTGTCTTTTGAGCAGCTTTCAGCCAAGGTTCCATTAACAACTTTGTCTATGTCAACTTCATGATAAGTGAATTTTCCTACCTCAATATCACAAGTATTGGGCGGAATCTTATTCAAGAAGAAAACGATTGTGGCTACGCCTGTCTAGAAATTCCCTCATGTTTTTCCTACAACGTGGCTGCTTTCCCTGATGTCAACGGCAAACTTCTGTGTGAACTCCTCCCATCGGACAAATATAACAACTCGGATACGTTCAACGCCAGCAAAGAGTTTTATCATTTTTATATTCCGGCGAGTCAAACTACTTATTTTTCACAACTTTTTCATTTGAAGGATAATAAATAACCCTCTCATTTGTCTCCCTAGTTATAGTTTCGGAAGTTAGCATTTGTAAATAAGACACGTATCTCTTTGCTTGGAGAGTCAGTCTCCAATGCACTGATCGAACTGTGCTTCAAATGCAAAAGAAAACAAGCTTGCTAGGGAATTTGCCTTTAAGTTATGAAAAAGGGGAGGCGGGGGAGCGGGAAAAAAACAACAACAACAACAACAAAACACCAAAAGCGTTTTCCAGCAGTAATACGCCTGCCTATTTCTAATGAAACATTCCCTGACATACTTTATGAAATTGAAATCGCTACTTAGTACCTTCGAATGTCAGGCAGATTCAAATAAATCCTCCAAACAAAATATTTGTCTTGAAAATGACTCAAAGTTCAATACATCTTATTGTTTTAGCCTTCGGCGCCATTAACTTGCATTGATACACCTGTCTTATCGTAATCTGTCGGATATACTATCCCTTATTTCTCTCACAAAAACTGTCCAAATTATTTTCGGTTGTGGAGCAAAATTGTCATCATCAGCACAAGGTCTTGAAATTCGGTGACATGGCCACAAATTTAGTTCATAAAACAGAACTCAGTTCTAAAACCTCTAACGAATGGCTGGGCTGGCCACATCTGAGCCCTGTTTTAAAATATATTGTACGCTGTTGTCGGTTCTTAATAATTAATAAAATGACATCACTGAAAATAGGAAACAAACTAAAAGGGGAAGAAGGAACTAAAATTCAAGCGAACTTGTATTTCATAACTTAATAGATTTACAATAGGATGAAGGGTCGAAGTTGTTAACCTCTTCTAATGAAGACAAGAAAACTGCTCGACTAGTTTTCTTTACTTAAAGTGAACTAAGACCAGGTAAATTTAATTCCATTATCACAGTGTGTCTCTTATCCTGCTTATAGATGATATATTACCATTATAGCAACACAAATAAACAAGCTACTGGAATACACACTTAATACAGCAAATTCGTATTTATGCCGGCTTGTTGAAGCAATGCAAATAAAATAACCTGTGAGACTAAGGGGACTTGTTCGGTCTATAGTGTTTACCTTTCCTGTTTGATATTGTCATAGGAACGCACATTTAAAGCTAGAATTTCCACCTGTAGTTATCAAACCGCTCGTATTTTGTTCTTTCTGAACAGTTTTCGTGACTGCGCTACAAATCAGTATTACCAATTCCCGATGTTTTTTTTTTTTTTTTCCAAGCCTTTTTAAAGCTTCCCTGCCAGCAGAGGCCTCTTTTCACGATATTCGGCGGGCGGAAGGAAAAGCCAGCTTGCCGTCAATACCCCTTTATTGTTTTAGCCTTCCGCCATTAACTTGATACACCTGTTTTATCGTAATATGCCGAATAGACTATCTCCCATTTCTCTTACAATAATTGTCCAACTTATTTTCGGATTGTTGAACAAAACTGTCATCAGCACAACGTACGTTTTTAAATTCGGTGGCATGGCCACAAACTTTAAGTTCACAAGACAGTGTTGAGTTTAGTTCCAAAACCTCTAACATTTAAAGCTACAATTTCCTCCTGTAATTATCAAACCGTTCGTATTTTGTTCTTTGTGAACTGTTTTTGTGACTGCGCTAAAAATCAGTTTTACCAATTCCCGATTTTTTTTTTCCTTTTGAGCCCTTTTAAAGCTTCCCTTCCAACAAAGGCCTCTTTGCAAGATATTCGGCGGGCGGAAGGAAATCCCCACGACTACCATGAAAAGAGGAATATTTCTACTGGCGGTGGCAGTGCTATAATATTTCGTAACAGCACGAAAAAGTCTGCTAAAAGCATCACGCCGCATTATTATTGAGAAAGTAATACGAATAAGTGCGTCAAATCTAAACTAGTAATAGTTGTCACTACCGAGCTAGCTGTCCCCGCTCTATATGTTGTTGGTCAATAGTTTTCTTGGTCATTGTGTAGCTCTTTGAAAAATACCGACTCTTAATGAAAATTCTCACACATATTCCATACAATAAGCGAGATAAAAACAGGAAATCAAGGTTCCATGCACTGGTTCAGTTCGATTTACACAGCTTTGAACAAAACATTCTCAGTTTCGAGTTTTATGTTAAACCGTAAAAAAGAAAAAAAGAAAAAATAATTAAAGTTGGAATTTTTCGCTATTTCTCTTTCACCTCCCGCGTTCTAATCATTTTGTTCTTGTTGTTGTTAACTATCAAAACAATAAAAAAAGTCTAGTCAGTTAGAATTGAGCCTCGCCTTAATTTTTTCTATCCAATCCTTATTATTAGTCAGTTGGTCTTTAAGCATCTGCGCATCAAAGGATATTTAGTGTAATTATGGCATTCACTATATATAATTACACGAGCTTATTACATGGAGGAAGGTGTCCTTAAAACACTGACATATACCATATTCACAACAAAACTGAAACGAACACTGGATCTCTGCGGCTACAATAGCTCGCCTTTCTCTGGACACTACTTCAGGCGAGGGGTTGCCTCATTTGCCTTGCATTGCGGCGTGCCTAGCGATTATATTAAGCTACAAGGTGACTGGAAATCGACTGCATATGAGCGTTACTTAGACCATTCACTACGCTACAACTTTGTGGCTGTCCAACAGATGAGCCAGGGTATCACTCACTAACTCTCCTTTTCTCTCTTTGGGGGTTTGGAGGGTATCGCGCGATGGTCTAGGCAATAGAGACCCAGAGAACTCCAAAGGGAGTTGTTGTGTATTTAGTGAGTGATAAACCTGTTTATCAGGATTAAATACATGTGGTGGAAGTTCAGCGCCAAGCCCATGTATGAGGGTCTCAATGGGGTTAACCGATAGGCGTAAAACGGCCAAAAATTTAGTCGATAGCCGTAAAAATTGAAAAATTTTAACCGTTAGCCGTAAATAGGGTAAAAAAAAGTTAACCGTAAAAGAAATTCTTCCCTAGATTTGCTACTTTTAAGGAAGGTACTAAACTCACTTATGGTTGCGATTTTTATTTCGCGGCTAGTGTGGTTCCGTACGCACGTTAGGTAAAGCGCCTTTTAGGTGAAGACCAAGATCCATTTCCATTTCTGCCGCTCTCTCGGGGAACTATTTTTTTTTCCATAGCGAAAGTGTGGCTTCTTGCTGGGGATTAATATTTGCGATTTTTAGGAGGTCGTGCCCTCGAAACACTAGTGAAACAACACGACGAGATCTCACTGTTTGTAAAACAAGTTGCCGATAAACAACATTTCCCTGTTTTTCTCTGACGCTACCGTAGACATTGCCATGCCTAGTCCCTGTACGGCGTCTTCCCACGCAATTTCGGTCAAGGCATTTCGGTGGCGAACTCGCTCGGACCACGTGACCCGAAACGCATGAGCCGCGCGAAATAATAAGGCCTGCGGACAAGGCAAAACGGCTGACAGTGGTTCCGTACAGTCCTTCGCTACCATTAAAAACACTGGACACGGAATTTTGTTATTGGCCGTTTTCACACTAGAGCTAGAAACGGATTATCCGTCTGAGACTAGCCTGTGTACAGTCGCCCCCTTCCCGACAGACACCCCCTCTCCGATTTTTTTTCTGAGGGAAGGGGAGGTTGTACACAGGCTATCTGGAACGGATAATCCCGTCTTCAAACTGTCCGTCGAAGTTGAAGGATAAAGTCAGGCGGATTGTTCAGGCAAAATTAAAACTTTTCCATTTTCAAATTAAGACGTATTACCTATCTGACGCGAATCATCAAACGGATAACCCGTCTCACACGAATAATCCGTCTTTAGTGTGAAAACGGCCATTTCTGTTGTAATGAATGTCGCGCCCCGGCCTTGAGTTAGGCGTTCGCGTGTGTGCTTTAACTTTTTCACAAAGATTATTTTTAAATTGACTATTGACATTTTTATGTGTAAAATAATATTAGAAGTGGAATACTTTATAAAAAGTATGATCTATCAAATGTTAAAATTTTTCAAAAGAATAGCTTATTTCATATCCCGAGATGATCCTAAGACCTTTATTTTGCTTTAAAGATACAAAAAATACAGGTTAATTAATATTTAACTTTCTGAAACAAAAGAAGTTAATTTTTAACTTTTTTGTTAACCGTAACTGAAAAAAATTAGCCGATAGCCGTAAAAGAGCCAAAATTTTAGCCGATAACCGTAAATGCCACCACCCCATTGAGACCCTCATGTATATATGCAAGCTGCTGCCACGTGTGAGTCATTATGCGATTCTGGCCAGCTGATGCGTTGAACACGATTGTAAGCTTTTCTTGCCCCATCCCTCCCTCCCTGAGGGTATCGCGCGTGGTCTAGGGAATGAAGACCCAGAGAACCCCAAAGAGAGTTGTTGTGTATTTAACGAGCTTATTACATGCCAACCGAAGTTAATTTTAGCCTTTTTTTTTTTTTAGATTGTAACTGCGCTGAATATGCAATTCAAATTTCATATCATCAGCGATCACTTTAGCTGTCGAGCAAAGTAGAATCCTGACGAATTTTTGCAAGCGTTCACCGCTAAATAAATATGTTTTATTTATTTATGTATTTATTCATTCATTTTTTTTATTTATTCATCAGTCCGTTCGCTTAGACACAGATATGACTGATAACATTTTTGCTACCTAAAAAGTAAATAAAGTCCGGAAGATAAATCGATATTTTTTGGGCGTTTTCACTAAATAAAACAATTGTTCCACTCGCACTTGCTCCGTCTGAGATGATTACTGAGCCAGCCGATATCCAACAACTGGCAGGTGGAATAATTGTGTTAAGAAGGAATCCATCAGGAAATTGGGTAATTTTTATTTTCAGTGGTCAAAAACCTTGTACCAGAATAATTTAAACAATATCGAATTCTGTTTTTACATTTTTAAAGGGCTAAAGATGAAATTAGTTAGACGTGTAAATTTCTTATGATAGGACGAGAAAATAAACGTCAAATTTCATAAAATGGCATCTTACACATGACATTTTCAGAGTTTTACCTTTGTTTTCACAATTTTTTGCGAAAATTTGACATTTATTTATCGGGCTCCCATGAAAATAGTATTTGTTGTTATTACAGTTAACTAACTTGTATATAAATAGCTCTTGAAAAATGTAAAAAAGAAAGCGATTTTGTTTAAACTATTCTGGTACCAGGTTTTTTTGTCCGCTAAAAATTGAAATTACTCTATTTCCTGATTGATTCCTTCTTAATGTTGGATTTAACTAAAACTTGGGGCTCAACTTGGTCGACGAAAGTCAATAACTGAATTTGCCGTAAATTCAGCACCTGTCTAATATGGATAAATGTTATGCGTCACGTTACTGGATATTTTGACTTTGACATAAAATCATGGTCTTTACTTACAGCCGTATCCTTTCCTTTGTGTAGTCTCGTTGTGACAGTTTGCCCTGTAAGAACACTGGAAAATGCATTTCGTTGTACCAGGAAAAAGGATATAAGTGTATCTGCGTGAAAGGATTCACCGGAAAAGACTGCGAAACGAGTAAGAAATACTGAGTTGAAACAATGTTGCCACTTATTGTAATACAATCACAGGTGAGACCCTAATTAACGCACTTTGCAAGCATAAAGCTTTTGTACTGATTTTAGGTATTATATTATTGACCTTTGCTTCTTTGAGCTCTTAAAATAAAAAAAATCTAACTTAGAAGATTTTGAAATCTACCTTGAAAGAAATGTCGACCAATAAGTATCACACTGAACTTTTACTTCACGTTACCTGACCACAAATTTCAATTTCCCTGCTTGATCGATAAAATGACTTATTTATAGACAGGCCTTCTTCTGAAATTATCATTTATATATATATATATATATATATATATATATATGTATCTTTGATTCTCTCTCCTGCAGATATAAACGACTGTGTCAATATTACTCGTTTGAACAACGGAACTTGCATCGACCAAATCAATGGCTTCAACTGCAGTTGCCCTCCAGGATTTGCCGGCAACCGATGCGAAATTGGTTAGTTACCAGTTGCTGCTATTTGCATTGCATTTCCGCCAAAACGCAACATACTATGTATCCCGTTTAAACACCTAATGTTGGACATCGTTGAATGCTGATAACTAAAAAAATATGGATCAACTTTAAATCCGATCCTACATGGATCCTACATCATCGATATCATCTGACAATGATAATGTCAAATGATGTTATACCAACATACGTTTTTATCGGGAGGCTCTAGGGTCCGCTGGATAACTGTATGTTAATTTTGCAATTTTATTGACCTCGAATTCCTCTCGGTCCATGAAAATGCCGAAAAAAAAAAAACCGCATTTATCTTAGTCGTTATTTTTTTATAATATATTTCCTTTAGATATAAACGAATGTGAGGGCGGTCCCTGTTTAAACAACGGCACATGCACTGACCGAGGCAACGAATTCAACTGCAATTGTCCTCCAGGGTTTTCGGGCAATCGATGTGAAATTGTTGAGCTGTGTGTTGAGCTGTTATTTTTATTGTTTATCGGCTTGAAAATCTATACACTAACTGACGGTGTTAGTCCTGCATGTTCAGTTGTTGTTGTTTTTATATGAAGAAGAGATTTATTGGCATTTATACCTTTCTTTCGCAAGTTTCAATTCATTGAAGTCAGTATGCAGTAAAGAAACCTCCGTAAAAGCATAGTTATTAGAGGAGACTGGTTATGAAAAGCGGCAAACATCAATGATAAAAACAACAGTGCTGCAGTTTATGTTGGAAGCACCCTGAAAGTGCACAATCCTTTGTGTTCTGTTGGCAAATTGTTACGGAATAAATTAATGCAACGTTTTTATTGGTCAATACAATCAAAATGATAGGAATTCTTTTGAACGTTGTGCACTTTCAGGTCCACAAAAACATATAACAAAGGAGTCTGACGGGTTTCATAACCATTCCACTCAATTAACTATGGTAAAAGTGGTTTCTTGTTTCTTTCTTTTTGTTGTTGTTGTTTGCAATTTATATTTGTGATTCTTGTTTCCTTCAAATATAAACGAGTGTGAGGGCAGACCCTGTTTAAACAACGGAACTTGCACTGACCGAATCAATGCATTCAACTGCAGTTGCTCGCCTGGATTTTCTGGCAATCGATGTGAAATTGGTTAGTGTTAAGCTAATTACCCTATAATGACCTCGTAAGGTTAACACGTGCTTAAATGTCAACGCCAATCCAGCCAGATGGAAATCCCGGACTGCACTCTGGACTGGACTGGACTCTGGACTGGACTGGACTGGACTGGACTGGACTGGATAAGAACAATAAAAGCATTTTTATTTCTCCCTACTCTGTGTAGCAACAAAAGCCTCATGGGGCGGCTGGTACGTGCAAGAAACAGGGTCTATCTTTTTGTCGAGGGTCGAATTTCTTGCCGACCATCTGATCACTGTGCGTGAATAAAAGCTACCCTTTTCGAGCACAATAGGAAATAATCGCTGAAGCCGTTGTGAAAGATAGTTTTTTTTGCTGCAGACTCTTCTAATTTCTGTTTGAAATGCGCATTAGGGATAAAGATGTGTACAAAATTAGTTTCGCCGCATGACTTCCTATTTAATATCCCACTGCCGCCATCAACTGCGCCGATAAGTGTAGCCTGCGTAGCTGGCGGTATTATGTGGGTGCGAGATTAAAGTTTTGGCGGCGGAGCCGTGTTCCAAAAAAAGGGAGTAGGAACGAGGTGGTTGAAATACCACCTGGCAGAAAACGCCGGTATTTTGAATAGTCCGCACACCAGTGTGCGGGGAAACGGATTGGTCGATGGCCATACATATGTCAATCATGTTAGATGAGCCTTCGCATATATTTCCCAATTTAGGGAGCAGATGGCAAACTGAAAAAGACGTACATGTAAAGTGATTGTGATTGTGATTTCCGCTTTAAAAAGAGCATAATTGATGACCAAATTGCCGAATTGGCGTCTTTAAACTTCACAGCGCTGGAATTGTCTTTATTTAGCCGTAAGAAACAAAGGTCAAAGAAAATTAAAACACTATACAACTGCATCTGAGATCAAATCCTATCAGGAACACCTACAGAAGAATAAACCACCGGAAATGGTTATTCAGTATGCGTGTAACAAACCAGCTTCATGACCTTTTAATGTTATGCCTGGTGCTGCAAAAAAGATTCACTCAGTCAAAGTTTAGAATGATACATGCACTGTGTAGTGCTAGTGACCTTCGCGCGAGAGCCGAGAAATAAAACAAACTCTGTTCAAGCAAACTCACAATGTCACGTTTCACATTATCACGAGCTTAGGAGTCGTGTTTAGCCTGTCAACGCTTATTTCTAAACTGTCTCGCGCGAAAATAATCGGAAGTTTCAAATTGCAAGTTTCTCTTTGACTGGCCGATTTAATTGCGATCATCTAAGGTGACAAAAGTGGGCGGCATTCGAAAAATCACTGTTCTCTGGCAGGCGGTATTTCTCGCGGCTTCCCTGCTTGTGACGGCTCCGCCGTCAAATCTCACTCGACTATATTACAACGGCTTCGCCGCCAAATCTCACTCAACTACTACACAATACCGCCAGCTACGCAGGCTACGATAAGTGTTGGGTGTGCGTTCCTCTCGTATTCCAGGGTGTTTCCGATTTCTGCAGTGATATAATTTCAGGTTTTGCTGCAGAACGTTGTTAATTGATAGCCTGAGTATCAGGCCTTCCTAAGGGGCTGGGGTAGAGGAGATTTTAGATGGGGGAGGGGGAGAAGAGAAAAGAAGGCCTGCTGACACAAAACCATTCAGCAAATCGTGAGACACATCCAAAATCTGGAGTTTCTCTCCTTCAGCTATCTCCCTTTTTCGCTTTCATCTTCCCCCTTTTCCCCCAGAAACGCCTGATACTCAGGTTATTAATTGAAGGAGTTTATTTTTGCGGGGCGACTCGGGCGATAGCATCAACCATCTAATATCACTCTACGCACCTACGTATCTATTGTAGGTCACGATTTCCAGTGTCGGTGATTATCGATGACCTGTCTTTTAGAATTTCATGGTGCGTTTCTGCTTCATTGAAAGCAGGACAAATCGATCGCATACAGTGGGATAGTTTAAAAAACAAGAATCCGTGAAATATACATATTCAAACTACCGCACTGAATAGCCATGCAAGGAAGAGGCAGACGTGACTGACATATAAGCCTAAGGTCTATGATATTTTTTTAGGCACGACCTGTCTACCTTCACAGGGAGGGAAAAGGTTCTTTGCTTTTCGACCCTCGACAAAAAGATCGACTACAAGAAACAGATCATGTTTTTTTTTATTACGTAACATCCATTCCTGCTATTTTCTTCAACTTTCAAGTGAAACGTGACGGCCGTGAGCCAAACAGAGCGACCAATCTAAGCCCCCCACCCAGACTAAAAATGACAGACATAAAACAAAACCAACAAACAACAGAGAAGAGTAAAGAAGTCTATATAAAACTAAAACCCCTTTCGCATCCCCCCCCCCCCCCCCGAAGGAAAAAATATAGCCTGTTAGGGAAAGGTTGAAAACGTGATTTTTTTACAGACTAGAAAAAAAAATAACCCCCCCCCACCCTCCAAAAAAAATTACCTCCCTAAAAAAAACCAGTCCAGTCCAGTCCAGAGGTCCATTCCTGGTTTTCCATCTGGCCATCGGAAACTGCGTTAACTGCACAGGTAAAATAAGGAAGCGAAAACCCTCAGCTGATAGCACTTAATAACCTGATAGGAAAGCACTTCTATTCAATAAATATTTTCGAGTTCCATTAAGGTGTATGTTTCATCGTTAGGGGTTTCTTTAAATAGTTTCAACATGATAGCATCTAATAGGCCGCTTGGGAACAGGCTCACTTGTCCGAGTTTGGGGTCACGGTATATATTAATGTGGCAGTGCCGTCAGCAGGAGCCGGCGAAACCAGCAATAAGAATAAAGCGATTCTCCAATTCCATATTTAATGTCAAAAAAATATTTACATAATTGGTAACTATCATTTGCTGGATTAGCGGGTTTTGTTTCCGCTTTTTTCCCTCTCTTTCGTGACTATATTTTGCTATCTGCCGCAAAAATCTCCTCGTGCAACATTCTGTCCGCAAAAGTGAGCCTGCTCGCAGACCAGTTTATCGTTTGTCTCCCAATGGCTGTGTTTTCACTAGGAAAATTTTAACTAGATAAAGCCGGAAAAGTCCGGAAATACAGTGAAAACACCTCGTCTTGGTTTTAGCTAGTTAAAAATGCAAGCTGTTTTCACAAGCAAAAACAAGGGATTTTCTCGCCTTTACGAACGGAAATTCACGCACAGTTATACTACCTCGCGAGATGGTATAACTTGTCCTGATAAACGCTGTAGCCAATCGGATCGCGCGTAGTGACAGACGCCTGCCAAATAATCCGGTAATATTATTTTCCAGAGGCTATTGCTTCTTGGTTGAGCTTGAGAAATTCAACATGGCGGACAATTCCAACAGTCATTTCTTTCGATTTACAATCCCACCGACCCCACTGCATTGTCTATTTCTTCGGCCAGATCCTTAAACCAGAATTGTGGTCTTGGATAAACCCACATAGTCTTGCACTTATCCCAGTTATGGCACTGAATGTTGTTTCGTTGTTGCATTGACAGAATTAAACGATTTCGTCGCATCTTCCTCATTTGTAAGGACATAAGCCTCATTTGCTGAATAAAACTCCTTCTCCTTCGCAAAAATACAGCGAAAATAATCACACGAGAAGTCATTACAAGCACTTCGTCCCCTTTCATTTATTATTATGGCGCGCTTTTGCAATTTGAATCCTCTGAGTTAGTGGCTTAGATTGCCACAGTGAAAACAGTTGTCACGTTTAACTAGTAAAACTCGGTTTGTAAACAAATCCTAGAAAGAATGTTCAGCTAGTTAATCGCCCTAGTGAAAACACAACCAATAGTCGTTACGGCTTAGTTATTCATTAAGGACGTTTAAAACTGTGTACTTCTGGTCTTCATTAGGCAATTGTGTCGGGTAATAATGTGGGTGGGCTAATAGTTCCCCCGTAGTTGCTAGTCATTGGATATGGTTGGTGGGTTTTCCACCAACCGTGCGGTCCGCAGTGGTACTAATCTGCAACTGTGTAGTCGATGTCTGAAAGTGGTTACCCACGCTTCTGGAATCTCAGTTCAGGAAGTATGAAGATAAGACGATATCGTTCATTTTTTTGGCATGTGTCTAATAAGCCTGCATTACCAGGAAAACTGCGTATGGACTAGTCTGAAATGTCACACGTCTCCAGCCCCTAATCCGTAGGGGGCGCGTCTCTCTCCCCAGCGCCCTTCACGGGTTAGGGGGTGGAGACGAATGACATTTCAGTCTACCTATGGACATTTACGTTAATCCGGGGATTAATAAAGGAGGTATACACAGAAAACACATTTTCCTCTCCTGGGCTAGCCGAAGTCCCCAAATTTATTTCCCTTCTATTTTTTTTAATGAAACCTTTATTAAGCGGAAGCTTCTATTAAGCAGACGCGGACACCTAAAAAGTACCTGAAGTGGTCATTTTTATTGTTGCCAACCTGTATTAAACGGACACTTGTAATTAATTTCCACCACCCAACATGCCAGACATAGGAAATGGGAAAGATTGCCTCGAATTGCCACCTAGAAATTTTTCGATTTATACTTTTTAAAGAAAACGTGATTTGACGAACTTATTTGATTAGTTGCACGGTACGGTATTGTTTTCTACTTCGTTTTGTTTGTTGGGAGCTTGTTTCACTCAATGATTTCTTCAAATTTGAGTTGCAATCTATTTTTATGGCGCTATGATCAATTGGTTCACTTTGATAAAGAAATTAATGCCAACTTGTATCGTCCTTGTTTCTAGGAGTATTCTAAACGTTTCCACTGTTTATATGAATGGCATTTGACACTTCATATGACGTTACCTATCGAAACCTGTACTAGGCGGACACCCTGTATAGTATTCCCCGAGGCTGTTCGCTTAATACAGGTTTCACGGTATATTAATGCCGCGTTGCCGCCAACGGGAGCCGGCGAAACCGGCGATAACAATAGAGCGATTCTCCAATTCCATATTCAACGTCAAAAAAATATTTGCATATTCGGCAACTATCATTTGCTGGATTTGCAGGTTTTGTCGCCGCTTTTTTCCGCCCCTTTATAACTATATTTTGCTATGTGCCGCAAAAATCTCCTCGTGTAACATTCTGTCATTTTTGTTCACATCTTTCTTTATTCCTATATTAGATAGTGACTTGAAACCTGTTAAGGGACGAATTTGAAAAAAAAAATACTAAGCTCTTCTGCAGGCTCGCTTTTCCTCGTGCCATTCTTCTCGCCAGCTAGGGCTGGTGGTTCCACCGCAAAAACAACTCGAAACTCGCACAAGTGAGCCTGCTCGCAGACCAGTTTATCGTTTATCTCGCGATAGTCGTTACTTATAGCTATTCATTCACGACGTTTCAAACTGAGTACTTCTGGTCTTCATTAGGCAATTGTGTCGAGTACTAATGTGGGTGGGCTAATTATTCCCCCGTAGTTGCTAGTCATTAGCATTATCTGGCATTACGAGCCTCGTTTATGGTTGGTGAGTTTTCCAACAACCATGCGGTCCGCAGTCGTACTAATCTGCAGCTGTGTAGTCGATGTCTGAATGTGGTTACCCACGCTTCTGGAATCTCAATTTAGGGAATGTGCAGACGATGTCGTTTATTTCATTTTATTTTATTTTATTTTTTGTATGCGCCTAATAAGGCTGCATTACCAGGAAAACTGCGTATGGCCTAGTCTGAAATGTCACACGACTAGGCTCCACCCCTTAGTCCGTGGGAGGCGCTTCTCTCTCCCCCGCGCCCTTCACCGGTTATAGTGGAGATGAAAGACATTTCAGACTTCCTATGGACATTTACGTCCATCCGGGGATTATTAAAGGAGTTATACAGAGAAATCACATTTCCCTTTTATGGGTAGGTAAGGAAGAATAGAACGTACAAACCCTTTGTTTTTCCATGAAGTGGTGTGTCGTCTGGCTTAGCCACTTAACTTATTGTGGCACGAAATCAAAGGGAACGGTGATCATCAAAATGATTTTCTACGAAAGATTTCAACAGACGATTGAAGGAATCATTCAGTAAAAATTAGATTCTTCTAAATGCATTTTATTTACTATTTTGCAGACATACACGAGTGTGACACAGGAAAGCATCAGTGTGACTCGCATGCTTTCTGTAACAACACTAAAGGCTCTTACAATTGTACATGCAAACCAGGATATTTTGGAAATGGCTTTAATTGCACAGGTGATATTGTAAAAAAAACCCTGATAGCAAAAACCTTAACCGTATATGAAAAGTAGACGCTTCAGCCCCGTAGGCATGTTTTATTACTAGGGAGTTTAAGATACGGAGACTACGGACTACGAACTACGGCTGGACGAGCGTTGTCCTTTGTTTGTGAACGTTAAGATTGCACTACAGACAGTAGACTACGAGAGAAGAGGCGGAGAGGGAAACAACACGCAAAGATTTTCTTGTTTTTATCTCAGTTCACAAAAATGCAAGTAAGTTTTGCATGTGATTTTATCTTTAGAACAATGAACAAATTGTTCCATACTTGAAGGAAGCAATTACGTCGGGTGAAATTGGTAAACAAAGTTTTCGTTACGCAGGTTTTATTTTTTCGCCCATGAATACTTATGTCAAATATTAAAGAAATAGACAGAAACGAAATAGTAATAGCTCATTTATTAGATTTAGAAGATGGACTTCTCCGACTACTAATCTGATGTACTTTGAGGTATTGAAATGCCGAGTTTCGATTGTCTCGAAGATGTTTACATCATTCTCATTCAGCAAATGGCGCGATACAAAAACTCGCATAAACAAAGGTTACACAAGTAGAAAGACACACTAATTAGTTCGAACAAACATTGACAATTTTCAAGTGCGAAGAGAAAGTAAATTACCTGCATGATTTCTCTTCTCCTAGGCTGTCAATCTGAATTCTGCGTATAAAAAGCTAAGCTTATTTAAATATGAGCTTAGCTAGATAAAAATGTAGTCACAACAGTGGATTAAAAGCGTAAATCTGAGCAGAAATTAGACACAACTTACATATTTCGCTTGCCTCTCACTTAAAGCAGGTGAATTGAAAACTTTTTTACGAAAAGACGAGATTATTGAATTACCGAGACGGCAAAATACGAGCGAAACGTTCTCCGTAGTCCCGACTACGCGAAACAGCTCAACAACTCACCGTAGCCGTAGGACTACGTGGGAAAAATGAACAGTCACGTGGTTTTGATCATGCGCAGTAGCGCAGTAGAGCGAAAGAGGGTTGTCTAAGGCTGCATTTCGAGCGTTTTGATAAAAAATTGATATTTTGTCAAATTTTATAACTTCAAGAGTGATTTTTCTTTTTGGCAGAGAGACCACTTACTTTATTTTACGATATTACTAACAAGTACAATGTCGATGTCACTATTGAAAATTACAAATTAGAAAGAAAGTTTTGCATCAGTATTATTCACTAGGTTTGATTTTTCAATAGTGGAACAAGTTCAACCCACGAATGTGGCCCGCATTCAAATCCCAGAGTTGACACCATGTATGGGTTGATTTTGTTGTCGGTTCTGTCCTTTGCTCCGAGAGCTTTTTCTCCTTGGCACTACGGTTTTCTCCTCTCCTCAAAAACCAACACTTCGAAATTCCACCTCATAATCTGTGACGCGCAGACACGTCTAAACGAATTCTTAAGAACTTCTTCTCTTGCAAGCCAAAAATACTTCAGAACGCTACTCGGGACAACTCAAGTCAAGGCGTAATGAAACACATGAGAATGGAACATTAAACTTCCGTTTTCTTGTATCGCACCAGTTTACTTAAGTGATTTCAGGAATGTGCCGCTCGTCACGAATCCCCACGTTTCTCTCCCTTTCGATTTATTTTGTGGCGTAAACTTTTAGGAGCGCCTGTAGTTTATTGTCCTGCGTATCTTACCGTTTCCTTATCTAGCGGGTAAACTTCTTTGTGCTCTGCAGTACTCCGGTTAGATTGTGCTTATGCTGATGTCGCACATG
Organism: Porites lutea; assembly: GCF_958299795.1. Classification (NCBI taxonomy): domain Eukaryota; kingdom Metazoa; phylum Cnidaria; class Anthozoa; order Scleractinia; family Poritidae; genus Porites; species Porites lutea. The sequence goes on along the minus strand of NC_133208.1, from coordinate 15,150,392 downwards.
TAACCAGCCTTTAACAACTGTTTAGGCTTCTCATGTTATCTGGCTTTAATTCTGTAGCCTAAAATTTATTAGTGTTTGTGGATATTTTAAGGCAGTGGTTTGGAGATCAGCAGACTAACTCTTACATCACTGGGTGTGACTGGTGCGTTAAGATAACAGTGATTTCTTGGTGTTGCAGAGAAGAGAACTGAACAATACCCTCACCACAAAACAAAAGCTAAGATAACACAAAGACTTCAGTACTCCATAGAAAATGTGGGAGTAAGATTTTCGGTCACGACTTGAGGAAGACTCAGAAGAGTAAGTGAAACGTTACGACAAAGGTCAAATGGCTGGCATAAACTCATGCTATAGTTAATATAAAAAGAAAACGTGGATCATCAAGGGCTTCTTGATCAAGTTTTCTTCGAGAGATAAAGTAGCTTCACGATAAACGTGCAATATATGACAATTGCACTGAATGGGGTACAACATACCTTCAAAGGTCCAACTGACATAAACCACTTTGCCGTTCGACCCTTAGCAAAAATATGCTTGTGATAGAAGCATGGGAATGAAATGGGTACAAAAGATCATTCTACTGTGGAGGAATTTTTTTTTTGTTGTTTTCGTCCTCGCGCTCGTACCTTTTACTCACAACTCAAAAAAGCGTCGAGCCAAGAAAAAGTTTCATAATGCCCCGTCATTACAAGAAAAATCATGCCCACTCAGCAGGCAATCAGAGCGCGAGTACTATTGTAGCCATATAAGATGACATATTGTCCAGTATTATTTATTCAAAACCAGCTTTCGTTGACCAAATTTGGGACAAGAAATGTACCATCGATTCGACGGTATATTGCCCAAGCAGCCTCTTTTCCAAGCAAATATCCCTTTGATCAATCTCATTTCCAGGCCCGGCAGCCTAGTTGTTTATTCCCGAGTGATCTAAAAAATGTATAGCGTTATACGGAAATCTCAAAAAATGCATAAATTAAAGAAATCAGGCTGTGGACTTATCGAAGTTAAATTCGTAAACAACACCAGAACACTTCTAGGATGATGTTCATGCGAAATCGTGAGAGTGGCTGTTCTGAGTTACGCTTGCTCGGCATACTTGTCAGGCACGACTGCAGGAGAAATTTCTTCGCCCTTGAAAGTAAATTATGTAAGCTTAATTTTGTTGTTAAACATTAATAGACCTTTTTACCGATACGGCGGCCATAGTGAATTAATTCGATTTAAGGAGTATTATAGGATGCCCAGGGGGCATGAGCGCATTTCGTTTGTATTTTCGAGCGCTTTTCGGGACATGTTTTCTTAACGTTTACTTAGAATAATATTGTAATGGGAAAAAAGATCCTTGTGCCTTGTTTGGATGTAATAATGATCGCCTTTTTCTAGTTTAGTATTAGAAATATGGTCTTTCACTGTGTATTTCTCGGGAAAAGGGCGGTCATTATATACATCAAAACACGGCACAAGCATCTTTTTTCCCATAACAATCTTATTCTAAGTAAACCAGTTAAGAAAAATATCCCGAGAAGCGCTCGAAAATACAAACGAAATGTGCTCATGCCCCCTGGGCATCCCTTAATACTCCTTAAATCGAATTAATTCAACATGGCCGCCGTATCGGTAAAAAGGTCTATTCTCCTTCGTGACACATGGGATCGAACAAAACTGGTAGAGTAAACGTCCAGAGTTGTAATGAACAAGCCTGGAAGTACTCTGGTGTTTACGAATGTCCTTGCGATCAGTCCACAGTCTGATTACTTCGGTTGGTGTATTTTTCGTTTTGTTTTGTTTGGCTAACATGCTGCAAAATTGTTGAATTTCTTTGGCTTTTTTGGGGCCCATTTTCACTGAAAAATCTTCTCGAAGAAAGCTTTCCTACTCGAGCCAGACACTCGGTACGGCGAATAGTCGAGTTTGCATTGCAGGTAAAGCAGCGCGATAGATTCTGGCCTCCGATTCACTGGGCACAATAATAGTTTTTGTGCCCAATTAGAGACAAGCATTCGAATGAGTCGTGGAACTGGTTTGTTAAGAGTAAAAAAACATCCCAGGGGCTCCCTCACCCGTTCTTGAAAACGGATTCGAATCCCGTACAAGCCTGAATTTTTTTCAGGCTTTCTTTTTGCAACTGCAAAAGTTGCGTGTTTTACTGCAATGATCTTCATTCAAAATATTTTTTTTTACTCCGCAGTTCATCACATATATCATTTTCATATATTCATAATTTCATACCCAGCCTCATTCAATACGCATTTAATTCAAAATAGCAACCTCTTCTTTAGGTAACATGCGGCAGTTTATCTGTTTATACATGAGTAAACAAAAAAGAAATGGTGAAAGAGTTCACGGCTAACCGGAGGCTGTTAACCGCCTTGGCTTTCGGCCTTGATGGGTATACGTATTTGCCCGCAATACACACCTGCTACCACATCACGGGAAATTACTTTATGGGAGGAGATCGTGACTGCTAAGGAAATAGGTATACCAAATATTGTGAGAATGCGGAGTCTAAAGCTCCCGAGAGTCTTAACGTGGCTCTGGAGGGGCTAAACTCAGTTTGATATCACTGAACTCCGTAGTAGCACTGGCCAAAAGGAGATAAAAACCGCACAATTTGAAGCGAGAGCCGTGAAGCATCATGCCACTAGCACTCAAGTTCAGAAGGACAGAATTTATAGGCTTTTTATATGATTGTAATTGAGCTTCAAAGGAAAAAGGAGAAATAATAATTCACTGGGTCCGGCACGTAAAGCCGTTGTACAAGGTACGCAGACTAGTAAGTTTACAAAGGGGACCCCAGTAACTCGAAATCTGAAGGGGAAAGAAAAACAGTTTGGGTTAGCGTATATGTAAGGTTTGTCATGCGCAGTACGTTGGGTCAACAACAACAAAATTTAGGCTTAGGTTTAACAATCATAAGGCCCGTTTTAGAGCGCATTCAAGGCTTTCTTTTGAGGGTAGAAACAAGGATGATCTTTTGTATAGACATTTTTTTGGCCCGGGACACCATGGTCTTGAGGATGTCAGTATACAGTTAATTGACAGAGTGTCCGGGGAAGAATCAGCTCTCCGGGATAAAGAAGGCCAGTGGGCCTATAGGTTGAACTGTATTCAGCCTCAGGGCTTGAATATAAGTGACTTTTTTTACAGCCAGAATAGGTCGACTAGGTCTCGCGTCCGGTAAGAGCGCGCGTGTGTTTATCTTTCTTTGTAGCGCGTGCAAGTTTTCAAATTTGTTCGTTATCATGTAAGAATGGTGTGTGATGCTTGTAACGGCCATTCACCCTGATGAAGGCCGTTTAACACGGCCGAAATATAGGTGAGAGACGAAAAACATATTGTTTTACTCTTCACTTGTGGTACTATATATATATATATATATATATATATATATATATCTGTCTGTATTTATGAAAACACGGCTTCAGTGAGTGTCTAAAGGTCCTATGCTAAGTGTGTCCTTGGAACCAAGACTTTGACCCTTCCCACCCAGGACAATGGGTGACTGTCTGCACCTCCCACTAAGCTCTGCAATTATCATGATAATCATTCTCAGCAGAAGCCTGATTTAGCTGGCTAGGGCAAATTAAGACCAAGGTAGCTGCCAGTCAAAGCCTGTACTGAACACTGCTGCTTACTGAAGGGGTTGTGTCAAAACAGCCCTCTCCCTACCCCACTAGTTTTGACCCTCAGGCCTTCGCAAATTTTCTGCTCTTCACGAAAAGATTCTTCATACAGAAAATGCTCGTTTGCATTGTTTATAGTAGCTTCGATGTCCGCGTTATTCGATAACAAATGTCTCTCTCCCCCCATATCGCATTCCTCATCAATGTTACCAGTGCTCGAGTGGTAACAGATGGTGTCATAATCGACCAATAAGAGGGTATACTGGAATCCAGTATACCGGAACGACCCTTTCCTAACAATGTTTACAGGCGTTCTCTCGCTCTCGCCCCCCCCGCCCCCTTCCCCCGTCCGGTTTTCCCTTCCCGTTTTCCCGGGGTACAAGTTAACTCGCTCCCCCACTTACCGCCGCGCTCTACTATCTGAACACCTGGAACAGGCTACTCGGTTAACGGTTCATTAACCTGTAGAAGACTGCATTTTTGACGTCATTTCCTAAGGTAAACACAAAATGTTTCAAAATTTGGTCATCCGTAACTGGTTATGGTGAATTAAACGTGTGCTTTTAGCCAATCAGATTGGGAAAATATTTTGAATGAATAATAATTCTGCTTATTGTATTTCCAGTTTTCCCAGTAAACATTTCTTGCTGTTCAACTGATCTAAGTCTTTGAGATCCAAACTAACTGAAATTTCTATTGTTGTTAAATGCATCCCTGATGACAACTAAGGATTGAATTTTACGTATACGTAAAAGTTACATTAAATTGTACTACCTAGACTTCTCCTACATTTAGTACAAACTCTACAAACAGCGCGCAACAAAAGCAGAGTCGGATGAAATTAAATTCCTTCATCATTAAATACAAGAAATGCGAATGTCCACCTTGAACCTTTTTGTTCTCCATGGCTGCTAAGGAGGAAACAGTTGTCTCTTTTCAAGAAATTGTTGCCGGCCGTAATTTGCGGTTTCCAAACCAAGGATAGGAGCAAGTCCGTCGAAGTCACTGATACCTCTATTTCAGTGCAAGAGGCGCATGAACGAGCACAAGTCAGCGCTTGCGTTATTATTTATTTATAAAACGGTGTTGAAATGAAGAGGATGTCCTTTTGTCAGGAGCGTCTATGATCGCGTCTCTTCGAACAGTTAGCGTGTTTAACAGCCTGTTTGTGGGAGGAACGTTGCGTGACCACACAAAGTACGGCTGTGTTGCAGATTAATCATGAATAATTCCCACAGTGAAACTCCGTCGCATTTTGAAATTAAACGTCAACAGTGTTATAAATCATTTAAACATTATTATAAACTGAAAATGAAGATAGGTTAGGTTTTAAGCTGTGGCCACGGTTTGCCCGATTTTTCTGTGCATTAGCCCCTAACCGTTCTCGTTTTTTTTTTTCTCTGAACATTTCCCCTTCGCAAACGTAAACGTATGTGTCCCTCGTCGAAGAGGCAAAGTGAGGATATCTTTTTTAGGACTAAACGATGCAAGTAAAATCATTTTTCTCACTCAATAGTTTGGAGAAATCGGATTTCGGAAAAAAAATTAAAAACTCGTTACGCTGTTTCTCGTTACGCGGTTACGGGGTTTACTAACAACCCACAGAGAGATATTTGCAATCACCTTTTGGAAGGGAAAAAACTCGTCAAAAGGTTTAAACTTCAACAGAAATGAAGAAAAACCTCAAAAGGTCCTCATCGTAGCATCTTTTAAAGGAGACGATGAAAAAGCACAATAGGCTAGCGTCATAAACACCTTCATTTAATGGCTACAATCGCTTAACAAGCTTCAACAACAGTTGATCAGTTAACAGTTGATCGTGTTTATCGTCATGACAACGAAATTTTTCAGGGGTTGTACTCGGTAGCTGACTCGAAATAAACAACAGACAACAACAACAACAACAACAAAAACTGAACCGCTTAAACAAACATTCAAAAACTGGTGTAGAAACCGGTAAAAAAAAAACACAGTGGCATCGCCAAGACTCTCCGCATTGTAAATATTTCTGTTCGATGGATATAAAAAGAATTATCCTGTTGCAGTCTAAAAAGATTTTCTCGTGAAAGTCCAGGGAAATTAAATGACATCGACGAGCAAAATTAATATCTGGCGCTATAATTGAGTACTGCAGTAGCCTGCGTATCAGGCCCTTGAGAAATATGGTTTCTAAGCTGTCCATTTCTGTTGGTCAGCGAAACGAACGAGAGAGAACGCGCAAGCAAGCGGCAAAGCAGCTCTTCATCTCGCGTCAGCCTGCGAAAGCAGCCCTTTCTACTCGCTCCTCGCCGCTTGGAACAAGCGTTGTAGAACATTTTAACCGCAAAGTTATCCAACGCTTCCCAGCTTCTTCAAGTTTGATCATTTTAACTATTGTCTTTTTTATGTCAGAATGTCAAAATTACACGAGACTGAACAATGCTGACAGGAAGATAACTTATGGAAGACACCCTGTTAAATGTGACAACGGTATCGGCCCTGGATGGTTTCGTTTTAAAGGGTCAGCTGGCACAAGAATGCCAACTTCATGTACACCTATCCACAGGTGTAGCACTGATGTTACAGGCTGGTTGAAGGGTGGTCACCCCACAGTAGCAGACGGTCAGGTCAGCAGGCGGGTGTGTTTTCACTATTCGCCAAACTGCTGTCATTGGGCAACAGACATCTTTGTGAGAAATTGCAGTTCATATTATGTGTACTATCTAAGTGGTACACCTAATTGTAATGTCCGTTATTGTGGCACTGACTAAAAACAAGGTGCAAGGAAAGTATTACACATTCTATCATTTCATTTAAGTAGGCTTCATTGTACTAAAGAAACAAAAAAGAGAAAAAATGGAAAAATTGCACTTAACTTCAATATCTGAACTTAAGAAAAGGTAGAAAAAAAAAAAAAACTATTACGCAGCACAACGTACAACTTGCGTTAGCAAGCAAGAATGAGTTTTCTTGAAACTTAAAATGAGAATAAATATTCTTTTAAGCCGTTTTAAAGATCAAGTAAGAAATAAATAGTGGTAATAGAACTTAACAGGAAGTAAAACTAGGTAAAATAATACCTTATAAAATTAGCAATGCTGTTTTTTGTGTCACTCGTCGCGATGAGTCCAAGAACGCCTAGCCTGCGAACCGCAGACGTATTCCCGGTCGTCGCTTCTCTCCCTAAAGAACGCCATGCACTTAATATTAAATATACTACGATGGAGAGATGTTTTAACTTAGAAGATGTGCAGAGAAGGGCGGGTTTGAATCTTGTTACTTGTTTTTATATTGATCTGTATAGGGATGCACTCTGTCAAATCGGAAACAAAATGCATAACGACTATAGGTACAGACAACTCTCACACAGCTTTGTTGAGGCAATTTCTGGATTAGGATTGGAGTCTCTTTGAGAAATAAACGTACAGTTTAGTGAAATACCTGTCACATCCGTGTGTTTTTATTGAGTGATGACAAGGTTATTTGCACGCTGGCGTCATTTTCCAGTTCTCTCTACCAGAATCCTCTAAACCCCAGATTAATACATGAAGCGTTTTACCGATTCAGAAGCCCATCATTTGATAGGCTCCTGACTGATTGAGCTAAACCCAGGCCAGACGGTGGAGTTTACTGTGTGAATCAAGTGTGCAAGTCGCGAAGCACTCTTGCGAAGGAAATGAAACGTCAATCGTATACTTGCACGGCCGTGCTGAAAGTGAGAAATACAACGAATCGAATCTAGAAAGAAAATCGAGAATAACCAAGGTCAACTAGGAATCAAAGAAAAAATTTTTTGACCCCGGCGAAATTTAAACAGGCTGTCATACTAAGAATGACAGCCTGCTCTCTCCAGGTCTTCGTTACAGATCTCCCGTCATTAGCCGTTTTGGGAACTTAATCTTAACGCACATCTTTCTCGGCCACCTTCCAATTCTCCTGCCATATAAAAACCCCGAGCTAGTTCATGCAGCTGTTAGACAGCTGGCCCCAGTTGTTCAAAAGGTGGACAGCGCTATCCGATGGATAAATCTCTATCCAGTGGATAGCGCAATTGGTTTTTCAAATACTTATCCACTGGATAGTTATTTACCTAGTGGATAGCGCTATCCAACGTTTGAACAACCGGGCCCTGGATTTCAGTCGAGTCGCTGGGGTATACTAAATACCCATCAATCCTTTCCCAGCCTTACCTCATTGGTATCTCCCCGAAAGCTATCTTCATTACTAATAACCCCCGAGGGGAGGGGGAGGGGGGAAGTTACTTGAGGGCAGGTTGGGCGTAGGTGAACCGCCAAGGCCTTCCAACCCTGACCTTGTTTAAGTCAAAATCCGTTTTTTAATGACCCTGTTAAAGACAGTAGCCCAAATGCCCTTTTTAAGGAGATAGTATAAAAGAAAAAATACAAAGTATATGGGGAAAAAAATATATTTATTTAATTTGTTTTTGAGTCACATACAAAAAGATGTTTTTGAGATTACTGAAAGAACAAAATATGATTATTTTAAAAACTTCTTTTCACACGTATATTGTACCCCGCCAAACTTCACACCATGTTTAATGTTTCGGGTCTAAAAAGAAACCCTGTTCAAGATGCTCAATAGTGAAATTATATACCCTGTTTAAGACTCAAGACCCTGAAAACTATACCCTGTTAAGCAGCACATACCAGTATAGGCCAAATACCTCCCCCCTCCCCCTCCCCTTCGGGCTAATAACACTGCCCAAATAAATAAAGTCAGCAATGAATTCAAGTTTCCTCACAGGTGGCCCAAGCTCACGTTACGAGGAAAGAGTGACGCGTGACGTTTGTGGTGGACGAGCTGGTGCGTGTCGCGTTACGTTAGGCGGGCGACCGTTGAAAATAAGAGACTTTGTATGAGAAATCAGGCTTATGGCTGGTGTACGACGACCTGCGCATTTAATACACAAAGGGAACACACTATCATCTCTTGGAATAAATAGACGTAACGAAGCTCACTGATATATGATACCACCTAGTCTCCTATATCAATAACAATCCATTGTTTTTATTGTCACATTTTCAAATTCTTATTTGTAACGAACTTTCAGTTTTATTTTCATTTTTCTTTTAGCCCCTGAAGAAGGTTTGTTTTCAAACCGAAATATTGGGCAATTTGTTTAAATATATATTTTGTTTGTTTTATTCTTCTGTTTACTTCTTCATCGCCTTGCCGTAAGGATCAGTTTGCCATTTTATATTTTTCTACAAAAAAAGTTCAGCGATCGATCGCTGCGATCATATAGCGATCATATGGAAACCACTCTCCAGCGATCACAGCCACAACAGTTGCTGAGATAGAACTTTTTCTATCTCAGCGATCGTTGTCGCTGCGATCGCTGGAGAGTGGTGGCTCTGATCGGTGCGATCGCTGAACTTTTTGCATGACACGTGTTCAGTCTGATCTGTCGCCATATTGGTTTCTCCTTAGGACCGAGTCCTCTGGCGAGTGAGTTTCGCGCGGGAGCTTCCACAGCACTCGTCTCGCGTTTCTCGAGTACTCGTAAAACGCGCTCTAGTGCGTCAAACAAGGAGACCCGTCAACTGGATATCTTTTCAGTAATAAGAAATAGAGCATCAAGAACTCCAACTTCCCAGTTGAAACAACGCGTAGTCAACTTTTCAGACAATATTTTGACTGGCCAGACAAGCCTTCTTCAGGTTTGTAGATGTTACCAGTGACGTTTAGTATTTTATTTTTTTTAAAAAAGGCAAATACTCTATTGACTCTTGTAATTCCTTTGAAATGACCTCTTAATTTCGTTTTACAGCGAAAGGAGTGTTGTTGCTGTGTTAATGTTGTTGTTCGACGACAAGGAATTTATTATTGAAAGTAGATATTTTAATTCCGCTCTGCATTGCTGGAGAAAAAAAGGAAAACGAAAATACAGGACTGGACTTTCCTATAAGTATTGAAAACTGGTTGACCCTAAGCACAATTTCACACGTGATACACATTATTTTTTGCATTCTCAGTGTGTAGTTGTGTTTTGTTGCTGTCGTTGTTGTTGTTGTTGTTGTTGTTGTTGTCTGTTTATTTTCCTTTTTTCAGTGTGGTTCGTTTTCCGTTTCATCCTCAGTTTCAGTCTTTTTCCGTTTCATCCTCAGTTTCAGTCTTTTTCTGATGCTCCATCTTCTTTTTTTTTCGCCTTTTATACTCGTGATTTTGTTACTTATATTTTTGAAACCCCATTTTTTTGTGTGTGCACAAATCGTCCTTCCAGCCATACGAAACGGTACGTACGTCATGTATGGGACATATATTGTACCAACTTTACTTCACTTCTTCTTGTTAGCTTGTTACTGTTACCTTTCCAAGAAGGGTTACCCTAGCACTCGCAAATTTCTTCTTTTTTACACGACGTGTTTTCAGGGCAGGTAGCGGTTACCCTTGCGCCTTCAGTCATGCGCCTGGTTATTTGCGTGTCTCGCGCGTTTTGCTAGACGGACCAAGAACAAAGAGAGACTGGTCATAGACATCGTAGACTAGTTAACCACAGCTAAGTAACCCCGGTACGGCTGGGACCCTGGAACTCTTAGCCTATACCAGAGCTAGTTCAGCTGAATTTTGCTATACCCTATACTAGACTAAACTCCCCAAATCCTCCCCAATCATAGAGCAGCTTTTAAGCTGAGTTGCGTAAATTTAAACTTGCCGATTTGATATTTTTTTATATTTTTGAGTGGCAATTTGAGGTTTTCAGACTAAAATCTACAACCAATTGATCAGTTTCCTGGAAATTGATACCCTATTCTAGACCTAAACTCTCCGATTTATAAACCCTATCCTAGAGAAAATTATTTGGATATCATTACCTTCACAGCGGCACATACCTATATGAGCAGTACCCCCGGGCCTTAACCCGCCTGCTAGGATAACCCTAGCACCTACGTTGCGAAAAGAACAAGTAGCGTCTATAACTGCGATGATCTTCTTTCACATAATTCTTCACCCCGCAGTTCTCATATATGATTTTCATACATTCATCACTTCATCATCATCCTTTCACGGGTTATATATACAAACCAATTCAACGGCCTGCTCCCAGTTGTTTCGTTAGCTCAATTGGTAGATAACCTTTCAGTGATCCTCAGTTCGCTCCCTTTGCCCCATCGCTTCATGCTCAGTAGGGTAGTTCATTAACTCTTATTTCATGATACTCAGATGCCAGCGGCTGTAAAATCATAAAAATGAACGTACAGTAAGAAAGGAAAACTGTCGAAGGACGGGCTTCCGAGTTCGACTTCATCCAAGTTTATTTTTCACAGTGACATACGAGACTCACGGAAATATGACACTTTTCGCGGGAAACAAGCCGTGCTATTTATAAATGTAAGAGTTGACTCAAGAATTGAAAGTAATCAAGATGGAGGCTCAAAGTAATGGGCTCCTGATGTATCGTTGTTTTCTATTGGCTGTTACGAGTCTTTCTCTATAAATAAAAATGGGATGAATATTACTCACTTCCATTTTAAAAATTGAATTAATTCATAAAACTTTAAAAAACACGACACCCTTTCTACGTTCTCGGACATCCGTCATCAAGTTAAAGAGACAATAAATTAAGAAATTTTCTGTGCAAAAATTTACTTCCCATGCGTACACCTTTAAAATCTCACGCTACACCCCTGAATTAAGGGATCTATCACCTACATTATCACGCCGATTGTATTGAACGCATACCTAAAACATGTTTAAAATCGGGGGGGGGGGGGTACCTTTTGACCAATATAGGGCCAAGGTCATTTGAGAGGGTCTGAATGGGGGAATCCACTTGTCGGTTGTCGGTTAAAATTCAGTTACTTTGTCGGTAGTCGGTTAAAATTTTCGATCTTTGTCGGTTGTCGGTAAATGTCAGTTAAAAGGTAAAAATGCACGTTAATTATTAGCAGTTGTTTTGTATTTCCTGACCCAGTTTCAAGAATTTGATCCTTATAAAACGAAATAATACATCATTTTATTGCACTTTTAAAACTTCATTTTATTTATTTCTGTATTGATCATTGATTTCACCTTTGTTTCCCAATATAGTACCGATAAAATCACCAAAGCTTTTGTTGTAAATGGGAACTTGGTTTCCTTACTGATTACAGGGCACAATAAAAAGTAACCAAAAGAGGTTAACTGGCCCACTCTAGGGGTGACAGGCTGTTCATCTATACCGGCGTGAAACTGTGTGTTGACCAAATATTATGGCTTTCATGATCACGAGCATGCCCCTTTATATGATTTCCCGCTTTCTTGTAGGAAATAAAACTGAGTCGTTCTTTAAACATTTGGCAACGTACAACGTAGTGATTGGTTTTGATTTCCACTTTTCCAAAGCTTCTTTTAAACTGATGGACACTAATATTTGGTATTTTGTCACGAAAGGCGCGGCTTTCCTCTCTGTGAGTTATATTTGTCATAGCGCCTTTTCTTTCAAATTGTGTGGGTAGCCTCTGTTCATCACGGTTTTTTACAAATTGAAATACTCCTTTCCTCAAACGTTTCTTCAGAGGAGTTTGTTTCGGCATGGGAGGGTTTCCGTTTGTTTAAATTTAATGTGCCTCAACATCGAGAATAGCTTTTTCGTTGAATCTTGCATGTGCCTTTGTATATTTGTAACCGTGTCTACAAACACAGTCTATGTGTCAGATACTTCGGTCGTGAATTCAATATTACGGTGATGTAAGTTTCACTGAAGTTTGCCTTTTCGAAGAAAGGTACGATGTCTGATTTTACCATGTCCCAAAGATCTAGTATGTAGTGTTACCAAACCGTTGGTTTAAAGAATGTTTTGCTTACTGAGAATTTTTGTTTCAATATATGCGAAGAAAATATTGGCAAAGGAAACTGATGTATTTTTGGCCATTGCGGTTCTGTGGTGCTTTCCACTGAAGTGGAATGAATTTTCTTTGAGAATTAATCTAAACATTCCTCGCAGGTAATATGTAGGAATAGAAGAGTTGTCCTTGTAGAAATTTTTATACGCTCTGCAAACTACTCGTTTTATGATACATTTGCCGTGAAGTCTACCGAAACAAGAAACGTTCGATTTTTCGCCTTTTTTTCAAAATATGATTTATATAGTCGGTATAACTTCCTTGATTTTGATATGGGTTGTAGCAATGTAACAAAGAAGGAAATTCTTTCCGTTTGACCAACTGATAGGTCATAAATTTAATATGCTAACTTTCTAAGGTAGGAAAAATACAAAGTTCTCTTCTTAATGGAAACAAATATCGATCAATTAATGTCGGTTCATGTCGGTAGTCGTTAATATTTTTCCTGTCATTAGTCGGTTATTTTTTTCGCGTTTTGTCGGTAGTCAGTAATATTTTTCGCCCTTTGTCGCTAGTCGGTTAACCCCATTCACACCCTCAGTTTAGGGAAAAGCTCGTTAGCCCAAAAATAAGCCGTTTCCCCCGGCCCCACCTCTAAATTCGCTACTGTATAAAGAAACCACCCGTTTTCTACGTAGTAGGCATTAACTAAAAGGGAAAGGGGATGGAGGAGAGCGCGAAGAGTGGAAGTGGTCTTTTTTTACGCTCAGATTCTGAGCGTAAAAACAGTGATTGGTCAGAATAAATTAACTGTCAAGCTTGGACTTAATACTTTGTTCCGATTGGCTGAAATCTATATCATACCATTTGAGTATCCACATCATATACCTTTTGAGTATATTAAATTTGATCGACCTATATCGCGTTTTCGCGCACATGTGTCAAGTCAATTATGGCGCGGGCGGAAGTGGGAAGAGATTCGAGTTTGTTTTTCAAGAGTTGTTGTCAGAATTAGAACTGAAAAAAAGGCCTAAAGTTTACCCTGAAAGAAGAGCTGAAGACCGCAGTGAAACATCTTTTTGAAGAAAGAAACCTTGTGGCGGTTTTATGTAATGTACGTATGCCACAAATATTGCCTATGGTTAAAAAATCCCCTGGTTTGAAACCCGGTAGAGCTGGCCCTTTATATGTTCAAGGTGATCTCATGATTGAATTGCACTGTGTATCCTTACTGGGCAATTAACTTCTGGTTTAGCGCCCGCTATGTTAAAAATTGTCTTTTAACGTTTTCATTTTAATTTGGGTCCCAACCAGTATTTAGGGTCCCAATAGGCCAGGATTCTTCAATAATCCCGTAATCCCGACCCAGAATTTCGTGCAATCCCGAGGGTTATTTTTGGCATCCCACCTCCCACGCATTTCAATCCCGAAACTCGTCCCGATTTTGCTTTTAAATCCCGAATCCCGAGCTTCAAATAAGGGAATCCTGGGTCACGGGAAACCTGTTGAGGGCCCTCAGTTGGATATGTGCGCACGTAGCGAATCAGGTTTAATTAATTTTTTCTCCACTTTGACATTTGAGCAAAGCAAAAAAAAAACATCGTTTCCGGTTGTGCTGCGTTCGGTAATATTTTGATTCAAAAAAGGTATGTCAAGATTTTGACTTAAAGAAACTTATAGGGGTCAAACAATTGCTGAATACTTAGCGCGTCGTACGTTTAGTATAATATGGCAGTGTTAAAAGTTTACAGAGTACTCAGTATATGGTGAGTAATACTTGGGCTAATTACAAGTATATTTCTTGCAAAGCTTAACACTGAAGAAAAGTTTTGCAGTCGTGGGTTGCTTCGCGTAGAAGTAAAAAAAAGGCCTTCCATATTGAGTGAGTCCAAGAGCCATAATGGCTCTTGGTGAGTCGGCAAGTAATAGAGAGAAAAACTTAATTTTTTTGGAGAAATTTGTAAATGAAAGATGAAACTGACCAAGGAAACTGTCAGCACCTGCTTGAATTAACTACTTTTCTTTAATGTTTAGCGGTCGAAACCGACGATTCCGACTTATACCTTTCTATTTTCCGACAAATTAAGCGATAAATTGTTTGTACGTGGCCTGATAAACGACAATTACCCACCCTTGTGATTAGCCGATAGTAGGGCGCGTGCGCGTGGGGGTCACGAATGGGATCGGATATAGTCAATTGAAACAAACAGTTTGAATCGCAATCATCACAAGAAACAAACATGCTGAGGTATAATATATTTAAATAAGGTTCTATGAGTGATAGTTTTCATATCATTTTATTTCTCATTTTCATCGTTTTTTCGTTTCCTACGTGCATTACATGGCTGCCGGTACCCTTTTCTTTAATTACATCTCTCTCTCTTCTTTAGAATCGTCTGCTTGCTCTGCTTTAATTTAATGAGAAAATCACCCTGGATGCCCAAGCTATTTTTTAACTCCGAGTTTCGAAGGAAAAGTTATCGGCTGAAATTTATTGCAGGAAACTCAGAAGCAGGTAGCCGGAAACCGGCCAAATAACCCTGCACATCCGCACAGTACCAAAACTCGCATAATTTTAAAGATGCTTTAAAGAACGCGGTAAAGTCTTCAGGCAGTTTCAAGGTTAGTAATTTCACTAGCTATAACGGCAGATTAGGAGCCCATAAACCGGGAGTGAGTAACTCTTATACTAGGCCTATGTCACGGCGTTTTCACTGACCTATTTATTTTTAGATACATTTTAGAGTCCTTTTTCTACGGAATTTTAGATCCCCGCCATTCATCAGCGCATTGTAAATATATGATACCACAAAGGAAAACTTGACGTTATTAAAAGGTTAAAGATGAAATTGTCAGGGGTTTTGGTTTTGGTTTATGTCGGACATGAAAGATATTCTAAAATTTGCCCCAAAATCGTTCAGATATTTGATTTGCTCAGGTAAGAAGGTAAGGTATTTACAAGCGAAAGTAGCGGGAAAAGGGGCAACAAACTGAGTGCACAATCTGTGATCGCTGTTTCTAGTTTTATGAACCGTAAGAGCACGTAAAGTGCAAATACTTGATTTTTCTACCGTATCATGCCGAAGGTTTGAAGACATAAATGGTTTACTGCATTTTCCAATAATATGAGACCTCCTCAAACTAAAAATTTTAATCAACGGTCACGTTATTAACTTTTAAGGACATCTTTGGTAGCGAAGGGGTGCTTACCAGCCCGGGGAGGCGCGGGGGGGGGGGGGCAATCCCTATAATGACATATACGGGGGGGACTGCCCGAAAGAGGTAAATTTTTCAGGGGTCAGGTATGTCAAAGGGTATAGGGAATTTCTCTAACTGAAGTATACGAAAGGGTAGGAATATCTATCATTTCAGCATTGAAAAGACGCACCTTATGGCGGGGTACCATTTTTCAACCGGAAAGTATGCGAAACAGTAAATTTCCGATTACAAGCCCCGCGGGGCTTATACAACTTCGTGCGGGGTTTTAGGAGGGCATATAAACAAGGGGCTTACTATTTACTTACTATTTTGATCAGCTTAACCTGCGGAGACCAATCGCCGCTATGGGGAAAAATAACAAAAATCGGAATGAAAATCGGCGAGTACTTTCAGTCGGGTTGATCCTCAACATTTACTTTGGACAACCGTTATCTGCCCATCCCCTAGTTTGAGGAACTGTTTGAGGAGTGCCTAGTCCCCGTACGGCGTTTTCCCAGGCCGTCTAGGCCAATGCATTTCGGTGACGTCTTCGAGACGAACACGCGTGCTAGGATCACGTGACCCGAAACGTATTGACCGCGCGGAATAATGAGGCCTAGGGACTAGGCAACTTCGGTCTGACATTTGCCGCTTACCTTTAGCGTGATTTTAAATCTCACTGATAACCGAGGTTGATAACGGTTACATAAGGGGAAACTGCTGTACTGCCCTTGCGCGCCTTTTTGGTCCGCATACAGTCCTCTATGAATGGTGTGGTTATAATCAAATATCGACCCTGCTCGCCATAAAGCCTCCAGTAGCTCAGTGGCTAGAACTCAGAGGGCCGTGAGTTCGATTCTCACCTGGAGCTCCGAATTTTTTCTGAGCTATTCTTCTACCAGACCTCTCGATCCGCGGCGCTGACCGCAAGGATGACAGGCCTGCAACATCTCGTTTCGCGGGGACGGAAAATGGTTTGGACAAAGCAAAACTTTCGGTCAAAAAAACAAAATTTCGTTGAACGAAGCGAATTTTGGTCCATTCAAAACGAACTTTTGCATCAATACGTCGTCTGATCTTATGCTGCCTAGTTTGGTTTCGGTTTACTACCTCGCTCGAGAAATTTCGCCGACAATCGAACAATCGGATGCACCAAAATTTCATGATATTTCGTCTCACGCGAAAGTTTACCTTTGTAATTTGTTAGCTCGAATTTCCCCAAAATTCGGCCGCTCTCATTACTCTCATGGGTCCAGAAGAGTTTTGTTTTTTAACGTATTATATGAACTGCTCTTTTACCGTCGTACCTTGTAAAATATACATCCCCGTCGCTAAAAGTATGAAAAACAAAATACGTAAGCCTGGTGGGATCTTTATGGGTCCATCTGGAATTAATTTCCGGAACGATATCTCATTATCGACGCCGAATTAAATCGCCATTTGAAAAATAGTCAACCGCTAGCCATTTGATCATGGGCGCAAACCCCTTGCCCGAAAGGCAACGAGGAAACGCGAGGTGCCAAGCAGAACCATTAAAGGGCAAGGCAATTCCGTATTATTTACTGTTAGCCGATATTAGCATATTGCGAACCCTCGGGCCCAGTTTTGTGGTATTTAGGTTGCTTTTCTGTGCATCAATGCAGCATGCACTTACAACTGATTTTGCCATTTTTATTTTTAGGCGTTGTGTCCAATAATAACATGAAGCTGATCCAATTTGTTACGATTTTTTTTGCTTCTGTCATCAATCTCCAAATGCCTCTACGTGTATACAAAATGACGATCCCTGCGGTTACTTCCAGCCGTTTTATGAAATGGCGCTAAAAGGACATGTCTTCCAGACGCTAAAAGTTCCAAGTTCACTTTATTGTTTAGAAGCTTGCAAGCACGAGGCAAGATGCCAGAGTTTCAACCACGTCATGGGAAAGGACATCTGTGAGCTCAACAATCGCACAAAAGAAGCAAGACCAGAGGCCTTCATCTCAGACGTTACCAAGTTGTACTTGAAAAAGCCTAAGAATAGAGGTAGATCCTAGAAGAGTCAATTTACTGAATGACACATATAAAGATCCCGGGCGATTCTCCACCCATCCCTCCCTTTATTCAATATTTTTCCTTGAGTGTTAAGCGAGGATGTTAAAGTTGGGTTCTGTTATGGGAGGAATACTGAGGTGGCAGTTCTAGAGTCTCTAAAAGACGCCACTATGAGACGGACACCTCCCCCAAACGTACACCTGGAGTTGGGCCTCACCTTCGTACCTCAGTCATCTTCTTTGCCGCGGCTCTATAACACGGACAGAGTACAACTAACTAGCTGAGATGGACACTAAATGGCATTGAGTCCCTCTCTCCGCCGCAGAGCTGAGGCTCGCGATGTGTAGCAACAATTGAAGATTTGTCTTTTTCACCTTTGACGTTATTTACAAATATTCTTTATTTTCTTTTTTCATTGCTTTTTACTTGTTATCAGGTGATATCTGGTTGTAATAGAGTTAATTTAAGACTTGTCTTGTCTAAAAATAGTAAGTGCACAGTGGACGATGAGAGGATAAAAAAAGCGGCAGCCCGGCCTGTTGTTCTGTCTTTCGCATTCTTATGGTCCACTCCGCGCTTTCTTATTTTCCTCTCCCCAGCCTCCTCACGACGCAAGGAGGCTTCTGCAGATGAAAGAGCCGTAGTAGGGACTTTAAGCAGCGACATTTTTGAGCGATAAACGTCAACCGGAAGTTAACCTTTTTCTCTTTTTATATGCCTTGACGCTACCACATTGGTATTGCTAGGTGTCTTCACTCTTAAAGAGACGTTTTGCCCAAAAGTTTGTTCAAAATCACGGCTCGACAGTGCAAAAAGTTCACTTCCGATTGACGTGTCGCTCAAAAACGTTGCTGATTTTAAAAACTCGCTAGTCACAATGGTGGCTTACTTAGTATGAGTTGACTAAAACGGTACGGAAAAACGGGCAACAAAAAACGCGAAACTTGTTTTGCAACATTGCTGCAAAACGAGTTAGATAGCGATGTTGCGCGTTTTACCACCCTTGCGCAAACCAGTTAACAACCTGATTAGTTGCAAGACAGGTTTCATGTGGGTGGTAAAACGCGCGACATCGCTATTCAACTCGTCTCGCAGCAGTGTTGCCAAACATGTTGCCCGTTTTTTGTTGCCCGTTTTTCCGTATCTTAAAGCTAAAGTGTAAGGTAACGTTATGTCGTGTTCTCTTGTGGTTTACCATTTTTCGCCACTAAGGTAATAAATGAAACTAGGCACCTTAATTTTCTTCCTTGAATACTGAGAAAATTCTATGTACTCGGTTTTCCTTCACAGAATAACACACAACGCAAAATCAAAGGGAAGGGAATAATCATTTTAAATATGTGGAATAAGCCTCCACACTCTTTTAAAAACTTGCACTTCATTCTAGGTTCGTTTCCAGCTGATACCCACTCGGATTAAATGGGAAGAGTTTTTTTCCACCTAGATTTGACGCGTAAATTGTAAGCTAATTAAGATGTGCTAAACGTTACTTCTTTTGACAGTGGCCATTGGATCCATTCCTGAACTTCCAGCTGCAAGCTGCGAGGAAATAAAGATGAGTGAGGGACAGGTTGTGGCCAGTAAAAAATACTGGATGATCTGTATAAACCAGGATATGGCTGTACTTGCTTACTGCAATATGACGACGGGAGGTGAGCTTAATTACCTGCGAGCCTTTCCGAGCCAGCACACTATTCTCTACAATAGCGAGAAAATGCCAAAATTTGTCGGACGTAAGATTAGAAGCATGCACAATCGATTGTTTTTTTATTATTATTATCCGGGATATTCACTCCTGTGTGATGACGTCAGGTAAAACGTGCTCGTGGACGAGATCGAGAGATTTCGAGTAAATGTCCAGGGTGCAAGCAGATTATAAACGAGGAGAGTTTTTTTGTAATTGCTTATAACGTTATTTTATTTTAAAACAGGCTTGCCAACCCTAATTACCAGAGGTCACTTTCATCTACTTCCCTTTCTTTATTTTCAAACTGTATTCCTCGTATTTTCTTCCATCTCTGACGCCAGCGCTAACTTTCAAATTGAAACTCCTAGTTGTGTACTCGTTTTTCTTATCGGAGATGTTTGATCACAAATTGCTTAAAATGATTAATTCTGGAATTAGTGCCCCTTTAATTAAGTGTACCCGCATTCGAATAAGTGCGCTTACCTTTCACACCCCTTCTTATCCTCCCTCCTGATTTAACGGTTTCACGACAAAGTTGACTGACGAAAGCAAAGATTATTAGTAGGAAAAAACGCCATATATTACAGATTTGTTTTTCACTGATGAAGTGCTGGCACCCTAGTGTTAAATTGACTTTGAGGAAAGAGGGAACGTTTGCAATGTACAATAGGAACTTTGTTACCAACAATACTATTTAGTCATATTACCGATAACGTGAAATCAGTGGGATCTGAATGTTCGTTGTCTTCCTGATATACCCTGAAGTGTTCATTCAACAGTTTAAGGTCCCCTTTCCCTGATAAATTAACGTAATTGAAAACCTTAAATGTAGTTAACATCTTTTGGTGGATTTGCTGCTAACGAGGAGGTCTTATGTAAAGTGGAACTTGGATTTAGGGGGGAGCGTATTTTTTCTGAGACGCGAAACTTGCGAAAGTTCCACGAGTTCTTGTTGTAAGGCGTTTACCAAACCGGCTTTTTCAGTATGTATTGGTTTGTTTTAATTTTCAGTGCCTCTTATCAATTTTACAACAAAAGGATACACGGGACGATATGGTATTATTCAAAGATTCATAGTTCCCAAGACCGGTGTTTATCTGATTAAAGCCTGGGGTGCTCGAGGAGGAACACACTCGACTAACTATGGAGATTATCCCGGAACTTACTATGGTGGAAGAGGAGCGATGAAGCAAGGAACGTTTTGCTTGAATGTAGAAACTGTTCTGAATATTGTGGTGGGTCAGAGAGGAGGAGACTCCGTGGAAGTGAAAGGAGGACAGTCTACTAACTTGACAGCAGTGCAACTGGAACTGTCTGTAGAGGACAATGCTGGTACTGGGGGAGGGGGAGGGAGCTTCGTTTATACAACAAATAACGAGCTTTTGTTAGCTGCCGGAGGGGGAGGGGGTGCGTCTAATGGGTATAACGGGGTGGATGGTCAGGCGGGTCCTAATGGCACAAGTAGTGTAGGGAACGATTCAAGTGCGATTTATGGCGGAGGGACTGGGGGACAACCTGGTCAATGTAACAATAATCCCGAGACGGCTGACTACCATGGGGGAGTGGGTGCAGGTTGGTTGGGGGAAGGGTGCGCCAGAGTCGGCCCAGAACATGGGGAAAGGGGTGGATCACGTGTCCAGAATTGGGTGGGGGGACGTGCTGGAGGAATGAATAGTGGCTATAACGGTGGGCCACCCCCTGGGGCAGTAGGAGGGTTTGGCGGTGGGGGAGGAGGTTCCGAGGATAATGGTACATCAGGAGGGGGTGGTGGATATTCCGGGGGAGGAAGTGGTTTATGGGATTCTCAAGCCGGTGGGGGAGGGGGCTCGTACTGTAGTGGCTCAAGCTGTTTAGGTATCACTGGAGGTAATATGAATGATCACGGATTTGTCGAAATATTTGAGTTGTGAAATATTGATAACATAAAGTTCTTGGCTTTGCTTCACATGATACATCTAGCTACATTTTAAAAAAGTTCACTGACCTTAGAAAGCAGTTGAAACAATTTTCAATAGCCGGAGAAAACAGCCGACACTTCGAGACTCCACCGCTGGTTCCCCCGCGAAATGACGTCTGAGAAAAAACGGGTGCAGAAATTCCATACCGACGACTCGTCCCTACCCAGATCTGGGTCGTGTTTCTGATTGGTTGAAGCACATTTTCAACCAATCAAAAGCCCTACCCAGATCTGGCTAGTGATACGTCATCAGTATGGAATTTCTGACCTCCTTTTTCAGGCGTCATTTCGCGGGAAGTCGCTAAAAGTCGGCTGTTTTCTCAAACTAGATTTTCAAACGTGCATAAAATTAAGTCTTTCTTTCTTGCCTGTAGACCATACTAGCTACGTTCTGAATTAAGTATGCAGCAGCCATTGCGTCCTCCCCCCTCCACCCGCTCATTCATGATCCTTGTTTCTTTCTCTCCTCTTTTATCCTTCCATTTTTCGCCTTTGAAGTGTCTTTAGGCTTTTTGGGCCGATAAGAACTGTAGTTTTGGCTTTATTCTGGTTAAATAAATCACAGTTTTTTGTTTTTAAAACCAGCTAGATATATACCGTATGAGACCAGTAACCCGGTGACATTCTTCTGACTTCACTATTCTAGTCGCACCTGAGATAGTATTAAGTGCAAATTTAGTTGCGTTAGTGAAACAACTTAATTTTCAAGGTTGCTTGAAGAATCGACCTAAAAAGTGCAAATTCATTAGTCGTGTAAGAACCTCTTCCCGTCAATTACACCCCCTAAGAACGATCTATTAATCGGTTTCACTGTTCAGTAGTTAGCTTTGCGCAGCTGGCAAATCTCTCTAGAGAATCCATGATTCGCTTCAAAATCATGTTAAATAAGTGTCAACTAAGCAAAATCAGACTAAATAACTAACGTACTGGTAATCCCATACAATTTACCAATAAATATACAAGATAGGTGTCCATTTAACACTCTCAAACTAGTTTAGTTTTATCTGTAATATTGAGGAATGTAAAACATGTAACACGATGATGCGCAATGAATATGTGGCGAATATGTATAAATCTACTGTAGTGTTTAGAATTCTCAATAAAGTGTATATATTAATTGATAATTTATATTGCATGGTATTGTCTGTAAATTAGCACTCATTAGGACGTCATAATTTTAACATCAAGGCTCGATATATAAAGAAATTGAATATCTGGGTTACCTGTTGCGAAGTGTGAAGCAAAATCCATTTTTATGGATTTGGAATCTTATGACAATTTTTGGGTTTATGCCATGACTTTTTTAGAGTAACCAATGTCCAGGGTTCTCGTTTTCATATCAAAAATGTTAATAAATCATTTACCAGTCGACTCTCTCTTAACGGACATCATGCTTTATGGACAGGGGGGAGGGGTACTAATCGATTATATAAGGCAGCCTTGCAAAGGGCAGGGTTTTTTTGTGCCAGTTTGGTCAGTAAACGGGTGTAAATTTCCCCCATTGTAATCTGAAACAGAGAATGGTTCGCAAGAGAATCACAAGATTGTGTTAAAACGCTTTTGCCTAAAACTTACAATGTTCAGAAATTCCATACCGGTGAGGTGTTACCAACCAGATCTGGGTAATGTTTATGATTAGTTGAAGCAAATTTCCCCACGGGGCATGACCAATCAGAAGTACTACCCAGATCTGGATAGTGACACGTCTTCTGCATGGCGGGAATTTCTGCTCTCGTTCAAACCTAGTCCCATCCTCGTCCCCAGAGCCTCCTGGGGTCCTGAGCATAAGGACAAGGAGGCTCTGAGGACACAGAATTTGAAGTCCTAGATTTTTGTACTTCCAATCATTTCTGATTATCTACAACATTTCTAATAGCGTTCACGTGCTCTTGCCGAAGTGGCAATGACTGTTAATTTAGGTGATTCAAAGGTTTTAAAAGAGAATCCTCCAACTTACTTTTGAATCAGAAATGACCGGAAGTCCTAAAATCTAGGACTTCAAATCCTGTGTCCCTAGAGCCTACTGTTCCTCGTGCTCAGGCCCCCAGGAGGCGCTCGGGACGACAATGCCTTGTCCCGGTTCGGCGTCTTGCCAGGCCTTCTCGGTCAATGCATTTCGGTGACATATCGGAAACGAACGTGACCCGAAACGCATAAGATGAGGGGAATAATGATGTCTAGGGACTAGGCAACGCTCGTTCCGCTTCAGACGTCATTTCGCGAGAAAACCGTACAGGTCATGGTGTCGGATGGCGCAAAATGTCGGCCATCTTCTCAGAAGTTCATTTGCGTGAGCAATTTTTTTCGTTGTTTTATACCATATTCGCAGGAACACGGTTGTGTTGAGATCCAGAACTTTTGCTACCATGGCAACCTGACACAACGGCTTATCCTTTCTGTCGACTTTCAGTTGAATTTAATAATCATTGCTTGGCGATTTTAGATACAAATGCACTCACAGCTGGTTAATTTGTCAAATACTCTTACAAACAGAAAATGTTTACCATGATCTTGGATAATAGCTAAAGTGCTTTCCCAGAAAGTTGATCTAACTTCAAAGAAACGCTCAGTACTCTTTGGAAATTTTAACAAAAGGTCTACTTGGGGGTTAGGGGTGGGGGAGGGGACATGAAATGTCCTGAACTCACCTCATGAAAATACGAAACACAATAGACCTTTTTACCGATACGGCGGCCATATTGAATTAATTGGATTTAAGGAGTATTATGGGATTCCCAGGGGGCATGAGAACGATCCGATATACTCGCTTCAGTAGTTACGCGCGCTTTTCGGGCCAATTTTTCTTTAAGTCTTCCTAGAAAAAGATTGTAATGGTAAAAAAAGATCGCTGTGCCGTGTTTGGATGTAATAATGATCGCCTTTTTTCCCGAGAGATATACATTAAAGTTCTCTTTTTGCCCGAAAAGCGCGCGAAAATACTCCATAAATTTGATAAATTCAAAATGGCCGCCGTATCTGTAAAATGGTCTATTCAGTAAACCTGAGAAATTGATCGACGGGCCAGCTGTATCTTCCATGCACTCAATTAGCGTCACGACGTTTTTTGTTTTTTTTTTTTGAATGAATTGTCTGAATTTTCGTAAGCTTTTTAAAGTAGTAGGAAACAGTGTTTTTAAGGATCTGATCGATCGATAGCAAAATATCCGATAGATAGAACAATTTGAGTTACAGAAAGAGAAACCTCTAAAGATTCTGATCTGTTATTTCATACATAATTTTTCTTTATAACAAAAGTTAATATCTGTCTTTCACTGTTAGCGTGCCAGTAACGCGGTTTTTAATTAGCTATATCTAAAATAAGGCCTCCCTTCTTTTCATCTCTCTGTAGTTTTGCCAAAATGTTTAATTGAACTGAAGTCTATTGACTTTCAGTTTAATACTCGTTTGCTGCGTGAGTTTACATGGTATTATACTCGCTGTTAGTAAAAATTTTCTCACAAACAGAAAACGGTTATCACGATCTCCTTGGGTAATAGCTATGGGGAACATTGAATTAATGAGTTTTTAATAATATCTTGTCAAAACGAGTACTCAGGGTGGGGGCTAAAAATGTCGAAAGCTCGCCTGTTATTACTTCTTTCCCAAATTTACCCGTATGAAAATAGGCAACAAAATTCAACAAATATGCCAAAAATTGAATGAGATTAAAAAAAAAAAGATAGATCTATTTGCTCTAGTTAATTCCAGTTAAAACATTTCAAACTAACCACTCAAAATAAAATTCGTTGGTGTTCGCTTGAAGCACAGAGGGTAAGATTGATGTCTGTTGGTCTCTCGTTTAACGAGAAAAAGGTCGACAGGAGTAAAAACGACACAGTGCACATGTTATAAAACTATAAACACTGCGCTTCTGCATATGTGCATACAGTTTTTCCTTCAGTTCTTTCCTGCTTTTCCCTCCAAATCAGCAAAGCCAGTCGATGGATGAAGTAAAATTGAACGCTTGTGCTGAGATCAATAACAAACAAAACTATTTGCCTTCTTATTTTTTACTGAATTTGGTATTAGAAATAACATGGGCGAAGAATAATTCCTTACGAAAAATAGTAAACAAATTTAAAGATAAATTGAAAGGACTTATTCGGATTATTTGTTTCATTTGTTATAACTTTTCTCCACCTGGAGCGATTCCGCTCACTTAAACATAGGACACCCACGCATCTTCTTTCTAAAAAGTGTTTTCGGATAGTCAAATTTAAGAAAACGAAAGAAGTCCATTCGATTACAAAAAACTACCGCACAGTCAACTTACGTATGATGGAAAACTTAAGCGGGTTCAGTTCTTTTCCGAAAAATACAACGATTTTTAATAGGGCCGGAATAACATCATGCCGGGTACGTTTTGGAAGTATATAAATCAGCTGTCGAATTGGAGGCAAAATCTTGTTTCTCTTAATGAGATATTTTCAAACTACCAAAGAATGACCAGTCACTTGTTTTTCTTAACTGGGGCGTTACAACCAGTCTAAGCGGCCTCATATTCGTTAATAAAAGAAAAATATATGAAAATAAAATTATATACTAGTTACTACTGGTATCACATTGCATTTCTGCATGACATTGTGTAATACGGAGTGAATTTTTTATTTAGAACCTCGTCAGGCCTTGAGGTATTGACCTCGCTAGCGCTGTCGCTCGATTAATACATCTTCTTTAGTCCTTCAGACTAAAAAAATCTTTTAGACTTTTGTGGATAAAATTTCTATCATGAGCCACCAGAATCTTCCTAACTACGTGGTGTGTACTGCTCGTTACACCTGCAATACTGAAATGAATACTGAAATGGATCCGATATCGAAAACGATTCAATTTCGAAGGAATTAATTCATTGATAGAATGGGCGTGCGCCTTGTTTTACGTTAACTGATACGACAGACGGGCAAAATTGACATTTCAAGCAATTGCGTTTTCTATCCTCCTTTATAAAATAAATAACACTATAAGATGTCCAGGTCAATTTTAAAAACTGTTTCATTGTTGTTGCAGTTGTTTTTATCCATTGCCCTTTTTACTGTTATTAACTCGCTATTAGTAATTTTTTGAAAATGTACTAATTTGTATAGAGCCTTGTATTTTCGCACCTTGCCAGACCTTGCCAGAGATGGCGGTATTCGCGGCATAATCGTAAGTGAAATTAAGTTGACCTTAAACGATCCAGCGGTATTTGCAGTAAAGACGAACTGACTGCTAAATTAAAACTATGATGAATTTTAAAACATCTCTGTTGGCAAGAGACACAAATGGCTTTTACTGGAAGTACAATCCAGAGATGTTTTCTTCGCGGGCAGCTAATCCGACTTAATGCCATTTAATATGTCGCGCACCTCGAAAGTGCGAAAATTTTTTTGTCGTGTGTTAGGTTTCAGTATACATTTTGTTAATCTTCATTTCGCGCCGGAATAAATTGGTTTGCGCGCAAAGGGCTTCTAAAAAAATCACAAGGTTTGTCCCACTTCGAGTCCACCTTCTGGCGATACGCCGGCTTGGTAGCTGGAATACATTGCCGAGGCGAAGATCTGGCATTCTTTCTTCCTCGTCGTTTTTTCTCCACGGCATTTTCTATTTATATTTATATTTGTAGTGAGAATGCAGTGCATATCGGTGGATTTTACTTCGTGCGGCTTGCTATTTATAAGAGAAGAGTGCCGGATTTCATCGCTTTGCTCGCCTTTAATTTGTTGTCGAATGCAAAGTAAAAGAACCGACAACTGTAAGGTAAGAACTGAAGTTTGTTTCCTTGCGAAAAATAGAGCATAGAACTCGTGAAACCCGTGAGTATAACCTCGGTTATACCTAATGTTATGCGAGAACTCCTCGCTTTTTCGATGGGTAACACAGGATACAAACAAAAGTTTCTTTCGCAAAATTAAGTATAATTTAGTTATCGAGACCATTTGAAGACGATTTTTCGCTATATGCTTCATTACTTGGCTTATTCCGGCTACGTGCTAGGAGTTAGATGACAATGTTTGTGTGCTATGTAATTATGTTGATAATTTCTTATAGAGCTTTGCAGCTTTGTATTGAAACTCATGAAAGCCAAACTTGTTTAACCCTAGCAAAAAAACTGTTCTATTATGGAGAAATTTTTAACGTCTATTTGGCAACATATGGTGTAACATTTAGGGAAAAAAGCTTGATTTTTGACGAAACGGACTGTAGTTTTTTTTCTTTGAAGAGAGGGCGAGCCAAACGCAAGCTTTAGGCCCCGTGAGTACAGTGTTACGCAGTGATTCTTTAGGTAGACTAAAAAACATAGGCTGCACTTTAGGTGGCGCACCCATGTGTGCAGTGTAACCCAGTGATTCTTTAGGTAGAGCTAAAAAAAATACGCTGCACTTTAGGTGGCGCACCCATGAGTGCAGTGTAACCCAGTGATTCTTTAGGTAGAGCTAACAAACATAGGCTGCACTTAAGGTGGCGCACCCATGAGTGTAGTGTAACCCAGTGATTCTTTAGGTACAGCTAACAAACTTAGGCTGCACTTTAGGTGGCGCACCCGTGAGTGCAGTGTAACCCAGTGATTCTTTAGGTAGAGCTTACAAAAATAGGCTGTACTTTAGGTGATTCTGTAGGTAGAGCTACACATAGGCTGCACTTAAGGTGGCGCACTCATGAGTGTATTGTAACCCAGTGATTCTTTAGGTACAGCTAACAAACTTAGGCTGCACTTTAGGTGGCTCACCCATGAGTGTAGTGTAACCCAGTGATTCTCTAGGTAGAGCTAACAAAAACTAGGCAGCACTTTAGGTAGCGCACCCATGAGTGCAGTGTAACCCAGTGTTCTTATAGCAGAGCTTACAAACATAGGCTGTAATAGGTGTACATCAGATAGCAATACTTTTTCCATAAAACTTTGTGATGGTACAATATGCATGGCTATTCGACTACTTCTTTATCGCTAGATACATTGTTTTAACACACACTATTGATAGCCAGAGGAAGTATATTGTCTACAAACATACGCACATCACAGATGTAAGGTAACGTTATTTGTACATGGTATTTCGTTCAGGTACTAAACTAACTGTAATAATAAAAGCATGCTTTACAAAGAGGCCATGTGAAAATATTACATATCTCTAAATTAAGGTTTTTTCATTTTCCTTTAAAAACATAAAGGGATGTCAATAGCCGCACCTTTAAAGTCAAGCTGTTCCACAACACATTTCCGCTACGAGAAAGGCTTCTTTTATAAAATTCGGTGTGAGGTTTTGGAACAGCGAGCTTGTATTTATTTAGGGGCACCCAACGACTGTTTTCTCTGAAATATCTGTTCGGAGAGGCAAAAATTGCCTAGAATTTTCTATAGCTTGAGGAAGGCTGAAAATTTCTAGATGACCGTTCCATTCATGTACAATTTTCGAAGGTTATCTAATGAAATCCCTACGACTCTCCAAAGACGTTTTTTTGGTGATTTCATTTATGTTTTCGATCCGGTTTTGTTTTTCATTTTTGTTTTTGCGGCTTAATTCGCAGCGAGCGAAAAAAATGTATTCGTCGAAAAGAATAATTTCACTTTGGTCAGCACTGTCCTTTTTTTTTGTTTGGCGATGTAAACTTTATTTATTTTAGTTGTGACGGCATTACAGCCCCGGGATTACAGCTTTGGAAGAAACTGAATATGTCCGTATTGCGCCTCGCGTTTTCGCAAAATGGCGCCGGGAAGAATAATATTTTCTTCCAACTAGAGTCTTCATCATGACTATCGAGTCAAGTAATTTTAAATTATCTCGTTTCCAAAGTGCGTGCTGCTGAGAACCAGACGACGGTATATAAACACAAGCCTCATTGTTCTCGCGAAAATTGAGGCGCATTTATTAGAACTTGATGACAAGTATAGACCGTGCTCCAAAAGTCCCATACAATTTACTGTAACGACGTTACAGTAAATTGTATGGGACTCTCCAGGATACTTACAGTTCAGGCAATTTGTGTCCCCTCATCGGGCGGCGGGCGGCTAATTGCTGTCAGAATAACGCCGTTAGTTTCCGAATGAGACTACCAATTTGTTTAATATGTGGGACGTTCAGGTGCCGCTTGTTAATTGATGTTAAGAACTATATTTTTTGGGACTGAAAGTTATTAAACAATATATCTTTATTCTTGCTGCTAAAGATAAAACTATTTACCGATGTTCATAGTTGACCTCAGCAACTTATCAACCGAAACATAGTTTAGAAATTTCTGCGTTTCCATTACCTTTGCTTGGACAGACACCTCAGTTACAAACTTTCGTTAAATTTTAACTATACAGTAAATGAGGGCTAAACATTAACCAAACGTAAATTTACATGAAAACATCCTCTTTGCTATGTTAATTCTACGTCGGGTGGTAACTTAATTTAAAATGCGTGTTTGTAATAACCGTTGGGTAATTAACATTTCGCAATTTTTAGAGATTAACTTTTTGATATGCGACCATTATGAAGAGGGTCCACAATAGGGGTTCTCAAATCCCGCCTTCCCGCCTATTTTTTCTTCTTAATCCCGCTTTCCTGCCTGCCTGTTTTTATGTACGAATCCCGATCTTCCTTGAATATTGAAATAGACGTTATAGAAGACTAACCTTCACGAAATAGGCAGCTTTATGTTTAAGGTTCTCAACAACACCATTACTGATTAGCATTTATTTTTTTTTGTTGAGAATGTTTTTTTGTCCCGCCGCATCCGCACAAAAAAGAAATTGTCTACTTTGATCCTGGACGGGCTTTGAAATTCTGATTAAAGCTCTTTTCAATTTGAAATAACGATAATAATACTGGTTTATTCACAGGAGATCCATAAACTAAAAATATGGCAGCTGTTCACCTAAAGCTAACCACAACACTATAACTAACCTCAGAAAAATTATCGTGATCAATAAAATGATGACAAAACAAAAAAACTTCAAAGTTCCGGTAAAATGCTATAATAAAAGTAACTAAGAAAGCAGCCTTGTCTTAGTTTTAAGGTGCTTTGTCAACTGACTCTTGAAATAACTAAAATCTGTGGAGTTGCTGATCCTGATAGGGTGTGTTACCGCATCGAGAACGTTGGCAGTGCTGTCTTGGAAGGTCCCTAATTCTAATGATGATCTGTAGCGTCCTCGTGGCGTTACGATTGTTCAACCTAAGATAGGAGGACCAATTGAGAACATGATTTGACAAATTCTGCTGCTTGTGCTTACCAACTATGCGCCACCCTAGCTTAAACAAATCTTGCCTGGTTGCATAACACTTAAAAGAAGAAAACAGCAGCTGTACTCGTTGAAGTCTCTCAAGACAAAACATGCAGGACTTTTATTGAAAATGAATAGGAGTTCCAACCTCTGACATTTGGACACTGACGAAAACGATGAAAATAGAAATGCCGGAAAAAGGTAATAAGCTTCACTTTCTTCGATACTCATAGCTGTCATACCTTAACCTCAGAGGCGGACTGCAGACATGCAAAAGAGCCATTTTTGTCAGTCAACGCGGTGTGGTCAGGACAAAACTAAATTCCCTTTACGTTTCCCACATCCCAAGCTCATAAAAATAGGAAATCCTGCTCCCACTCGCTTTCAAAATTCCCGCTTCCCGCTCCTGTTTTGAGCTCGCATCCCGCGTATCACCACAAAAAATAGCCAAATCCGCATCCCGCCAAACCTATTGTGGACCCTCTATGAAAGCGTTTTATCAGAATGCCCTGTTAGACTTCGCAGTGCTGCGGTTGAGAAAAGCTTCACTTCTTTTCAACAGCAAAGTATTAATATTCACCATTCAACAAGAGACAAATTTTGTGAATTCCGATGTCCTCAATCGGCCTAGGCGTTTTCAACATTGATTGTTCGCCAAAACGGCAACGAGCTTTTTAATATTTTCCTATCCTCTACATTGGCAGGACAAGTCAATCACTCTGCTGGACACGCGTCAATCGAGCTCAAAGTATTAATTAACTTGCTATATACAAAATTATGTAATATATATTTATGAAACCTACAAATTTTACGCGAGAACTTCCTTTACCTAGACACACACTGTTCACGAAAACAATGCTGTAATATTGCAGAGATAAGTAACATGATTTCCTCACTCATTTTCTGCTTCGTCGTTGGCGCAGTTTTAGCAGTCGAAGAAGACTCTAGGTCTGCCTACATCAAAACGCAAGAGAACAAGCGTTTACATGGCTATGTTGTCAAGAAAATCGATTCTACGGATGAAATGTCGTGCAGTCAAGCATGTTTAAGACATTCTTGGTGTACCTCTTCTAACTTCAAAGAGTCCTCGGGCAATTGTGAACTGAACAAGCATGAGTTCTCTACAACTGACGATGACATCAAGCTCACTGATAATCCAGGCACAACGTTTTCAATGTTTCTTAAGGTAAGAAAAGTTTTGAATTTTCATTGCTCAGACAACAAGGGTGTGCGCTTGCAGATGAGCCTAATTTCCGCTTGCAAGAAGAAATAGACTCCTGTACCGAGGCTAAGGCAACAACTGTTCAAGCGAAGCTAAGTAAAAAAAATAAAAAATTGGTAAAACGGTAAAGTTGAGTTGTTGTAAAAGAGCACTAGTTAGCACTCGCATTTCAGTCATATGTTTCGTATGGGAGCGAGCCATGTTTTCCTTTCCCAAATTTTTCAGTTCCGCAAAATCATTATCGAAGGCAATGTTTTGTTCCCTAACAAGAGACTTACATGTCTTGAAAATAAAGTTAAGAGAAGTATAGAGTGTAAACAACCGTAAATGTTAAAAAAAGACGAACGTAGAGACGGCAATTTATGAGTGGAATTTTTATGTTCAACATTAGATTTGATTTGTGCACTTAAAAATGTTGAGCGATCAGTCTCGCTACCTGCAAGAATCTGTAGGTAGTAAATCGCCCTCCCCTGCCCGAGAAAGAGTGGCTAAAACATCGCCTTTCTGGTGTATAAAGCTGTAGGAAGTCGATGGAAAACGATGTATATCATTTTAGCTTACCGAAGTGACATATGAACATTTTCCTCAGGGCTGCCTAATGGCTGGATGCCTTAACGGAGGTTCTTGTTTGTTCGACGAAGGGAAAGATGCGTTTGCTTGTTCATGCAGTCCGCAGTGGAGAGGAGAAAAATGCGAAATGGGTAGGTCGAAACTGTTCTTGTTCCTTAAATACGATAGACAGTCTAGGAGAAGAGTGAAAGACGTACCCGGCTGAAAACGAAATCACACAACTTTCTGTACTTTATACGCGGCAAATTTCTTTTAGAAGAAAGAAAAGAGTTATTATCTGCTGGCTGGTTTTCTCTGGCAATGTAGTTGATATAGTCCTCAGGAATTAATTTAAATCCCGTATAATATAAGAAAATAATGTAACGTATGAGACTTTGGCGTTTACCGTTAGCCTCCAATGTGGAAAAGACATTACATTGGCATGATGTGGCCAAATTTGATGACAACTACACATAACGGACGTTTTTATACAGAGAATTTGCATCCATGAATTAGATAATTATTTTTGCTTAAGGCTTTTCGGCGAAACACTGGTCGATCGTCCGACGAGGAAACCGCTAGATTCTAAATAGAAGGGTAAATTGTTTTAAAATAGTTAGTCGTAAAGGTAACAAAGTGACAATGCGCAAACTTGGCACAATTGATAGCCATGTATAGGACATTGAAAAAATGCAATAAAAAGATCGGGTCACCTTGCTTGTTTTTGTTTTGTTAGGGCCGTTATTCTTGAAAACCATCAAAAAAATTTTTCATTTAGCAAAAAACTATTACCACAGAAACCTCGATCCTATTTGTTTCTCGGGGACTATATAATCTCTGGGCTCCAAATGTAGAGTTTCACGCCGTTTACTGTATACAAATAATACAACTTGTACTATCTTCTATCTCCCTTTAAAATATTTTCCTTGAGCACCCATAACATTACCATATATTATTGTGTTACCTACGAGTTTAATCATCATAAGAAATAGGCCCTCCAAGGGGGGTTACGTATGTCCAGAGTATGAATTTCAAAACCTGTTGTTTCTCGTATTGAGGAGGAAGCCATGTCGCTGTTGGGATTTCACTACTGTATTTATGCTTTTATTCTCCGTTGCTGTCGCAGTTTCAACCCATCTTTGGGTCGTTTGTCGCCATTTCTGCTGCACTATGTCGCTGTTTCAAGGCCATGTTTTGCTTGTCGAAATTTAGCTCAACAGGACCTAAAGAAAGTAGTCAAAACAAGTGTAATAAACGGCGACCTACTGAAGGGTGGAGCTATACAAAACACTACTGTTGTGTGGGCCTGATGGGTTTAAAGTCTGAAAATGAAAAAAGGAGTGTGGAAATAAGACGATACCATTAATGTTTTGTATGCGCCTAATAAACCTGCATTGCCAGAAAAATTATGAACTGGTCTGAAAATGTCACACATCTCAACCCCCTGACCCTGGGGGCGCATCTCTCTCTCCCGCGCCCTTCACGGGTTAGAAGGAAGGGAAGAATGACATTTCAGAATACGTATAGACATTTACGTTCATGATCCAGGGATTAATAAAGGAGCGAGTATACAGAAGAAACACATGTCCCTTTTGTAAATACGTAGCGAAGCAATTAACTAACAAGCGATCAGTTTTCCTATGAAGTGGCCATGGTGTGTCGTCTGGCCTTGCCACTTCCCTTATTGTGGCAAGCAATCAAAGAAAAACGGTAAACATCAAAATGATTTTCTACCAAAGATTTAAACAGACGACTGAAGGAATCGTTCAGAAAAAAATGATATTCTTCTAAGTAAATCAATGCATTCTTTTTAATATTTTGCAGACATCAACGAGTGTGAGACAGGAAAGCATCACTGCGACTCCAATGCTTGCTGTAACAACACTAAAGGCTCTTACATTTGTACATGCAAACCAGGATATACCGGAAACGGCGTTAACTGCACAGGTAAAATAAAGAAGCGTGAATGACCTCATATAAAAGCATTTCTATTCAACAAATGTTTTCGAGTTCCATTAACTAAGGTGTATGTTTTATCTTTAAGGGTTCTATAAAATATTTCCAACATGATAGTACGTGATAGGCGGCTTGTTTATCGTTGGCATACGAACAGGCTCACTTAAGTGAGTTTGAGGGTTATGTATTAAGGTAGCCTGCGTGGCAGGCGTTTGAAAGGGAAGGGAAAGGGAGTTTTAGGCTCGCGTTTCCCTCGGGCCCAAAACCCCCTTTCCCTTTCCTTTCAAACGCCTGCCACGCAGGCTAGTATTAAGGCGGCGATGCAGCCGTCGGCGGGAGCTGGCGAATCCGAAGATAAGAAAAAGGCGATTAAACGTTGAAAAAAATATTTGCATATTCGGCAACTATCAATAGCTGGATTCGAGGTTTTTGTCACGGCTTTAATTTTCTTTTTTTTCTATGACTATATTTTGCTATATGCCGCAAAAATCTCCTCGTGCAACTTTCTATTATTTTTGTTGACATTTTGCTTGTTTGTCCCTGTTGGACAAGATTTTGACACCTCTTAAGGGGTGATATTAAACAAAAAAAGACTGGTTTATCGTTCATCTGGGGATAGTCGTTACTTAGATATTCATTAACGACGTTTTAAACTGCGTACTTCTAGTCTTCATATGTTTATATGCGATTGTGTCGAGTGTGGGTGGGCTAACAAAACTAAAGGAAGAAACATTTGAACAGACGACTGAAGGAAATCATTCAGCAAAAATTATATTCTTCTAAATAAATCAATGCATTCTTTTTACTATTTTGCAGACATCAAAGAGTGCGAGACAGGAAAGCATCACTGCGACTCCAATGCTTTCTGTAACAACACTAAAGGCTCCTACATTTGTACATGCAAACCAGGATTTACCGGAAACGGCGTTAACTGCACAGGTAATATAAGGAAGCAAAAACCCCCAGCTTATATCCCCGAATAACCTGATAGGAAAGCATTTCTATTTAATAAATGTTTTCGAGTTCCATTAATTAAGGTTTATGTTACATGTTTAGGGGTTCTTTGAATGGTTCCAGCATGATAGCATATCTGATAGGGGGCTTGTGAACTTGTGAACAGACTCAGTTGTCCGAGTCTGGGGTGTATTAGTACGGCGGTGCCGTCAGCGGGAGCCGGCGAAACCGGCGATATGAAGAATAGAGCGATTCTCCAATTCCATACTTAACGTCAAAAAATATTTGCATATTCTGCAACTATCATTTTCTGGATTTGCAGGTTTTGTCGCTGCTTTTTTCCCTTTTTTCCATGACTATATTTTGCCAGCTGCCGCAAAATCTCCTCATGCAACTTTCTGTCATTTTTGTTGACATTTTTTTTGTTCCTCTTAGATAGTACTTGAAATCTCTTAAGGGGTGAAATTAAAAATAGAAACTTAGCTCGTCTGCAGGCTCGCTTTTCCTCGTCCCATCCTTCTTTCCAGGTTGCGCTGGTGGTTCCACCGCCAAGACAACCCCAAATTCGCACAAGTGAGCCAGCTCGCAGACTAGTTTATCGTTTATCTCACGATATATAATAGTCGTTACTTAGTTATTCATTGAAGATCTTTCAAACTGCCTGCTTCTGGTCTTCATTAGGCGATTGTGTCGAATGTGGGTTGTGTAATAGTTCCCCCGTAGCTGCTAGTGATTAGCACTGACGAGCTTCATTTATGGTTGGTGGGTTTTCCACCAACGATGCGGTCCGCAGTGGTACTAATTCGCAACTGTGTAGTAGATGTCTGATCGTGGTTATCCACGCTTCTGGAATTTCAATTCAGTGAGTGTGAAAATCAGACGATATCGTTAATTTTCTTTGTATGCGCCTGATAAGCCAGCGTTACCAGGA
Source organism: Porites lutea (assembly GCF_958299795.1). Classification (NCBI taxonomy): domain Eukaryota; kingdom Metazoa; phylum Cnidaria; class Anthozoa; order Scleractinia; family Poritidae; genus Porites; species Porites lutea. The sequence goes on along the minus strand of NC_133208.1, from coordinate 15,114,335 downwards.
AAACCGCCTATGGCCTAGTCTAAAATGTCACACGTCTCCACCCCCTAATCCGTGGGTGGTGCGTCTCTCTTCCCCACGCCCTTTACGGGTTATGGGCTGGAGATAAATGACATTTCAGGCTGCGTATGGACATTTACGTTCATCTGGGAATTAATAAAGGAGGTACACAGAGAAAACACATTTTCCTTTTGTGGGTCGGTAGGGATGGACATAACGAGCAAACCCTTAGTTTTTCCATGAAGTGGTGTGTCGTCTGGCTTAGTCACTTAAATTATTGTGGCACGCAATCAAAGAAAACGGTAATCATTAAAATGATTTTCTACGAAAGATTTCAACAGATGATTGAAGGAATCATTCAGTAAAAATTAGATTATTCTAAATACAATTTTATTTACTATTTTGCAGACATACACGAGTGTGACACAGGAAAGCATCAGTGTGACTCGCATGCTTTCTGTAACAACACTAAAGGCTCCTACATTTGTACATGCAAACCAGGATTTACCGGAAACGGCGTTAACTGCACAGGTAATATAAGGAAGCAAAAACCCCCAGCTTATATCCCTGAATAACCTGATAGGAAAGCATTTCTATTTAATAAATGTTTTCGAGTTCCATTAATTAAGGTGTATGTTACATGTTTAGGGGTTCTTTGAATAGTTCCAACATGATATTATATCTGATAGGGGGCTTGTGAACTTGTTAACAGACTCACTTGTCCGAGGCTCTTACAATTGTACATGCAAACCAGGATATTTTGGAAATGGCTTTAATTGCACAGGTAATCTTGTAACAAAAACCCTGATAGCAAAAACCTTAACCTTACATAAAAAGTAGACGCTAAAGTGTTTGTTAAATCTTCAGCCCCGTAGCCATGTTTTATTACTAGGGAGTTTAAGATACGGAGACTACGGACTACGAACGATTGCACTACAGACAGTAGACTACGAGAGAAGAGGCGGAGAGGGAAGCAACACGCAAAGATTTTCTTGTTTTCATCACAGTTCACAAAAATGCAAGTCAGTTTTGCGTGTGATCTTATCTTTAGAACAATGAACAAATTCTTCCATACTTGAAGGAAGCAATTACGTCGGGTGAAATTGGTAAACAAAGTTTTGGTTACACAGGTTTTATTTTTTTCGCCCATGAATACTTATGTCAAATATTAAAGAAATAGACAGAAATAGTAATTGCTCATTTATTAGATTTAGAAGATGGACTTCTCCGACTACTGATCTGATGTAGTTTGAAGTATTGAAATGCCGAGTTTCGATTGTCTCGAAGATGTTTACATCATTCTCATTTAGCAAATGGCGCGATACAAAAACTCGCATAAACAAAGGTTACACAAGTAGAAAGACACACTAATCAGTTCGAACAAACATTGAAACTTTTCAAGTGCGAAGAGAAAGTAAATTACCTGCATGATTTCTCTTTTCCTCGGCCGTCAATCTGAACTCTGCGTATAAACAGCTAAGCTTATTTAAATATGAGCTTAGCTAGATAAATAGCCTGCGTAGCTGGCGGTATTTTGTAGTAGTCGAGTGAGATTTGGCAGCGGAGCCGTTGTAATATAGTCGAGTGAGATTTGACGGCGGAGCCGTCACGAGCGGCGAAGCCGCGAGAAATACCGCCTGCCAGAGAACCATGATTTTTCGAATGCCGCCCACTTTTTGTCACGTTAGCTGATCCCAATTAAATCAGCCAATCAAAGAGAAACCTGCAGTTTGAAACTTCCGATTATTTTCGCCCGAGACAGTCTAGAAATAAGCGTTGACAGGCTAAACACGACTCCTAAGCTCGTGACAATGTGAAACGTGACCTTGTGAGTTTGCTTGAGCAGAGGTTTTTTTTATTTTCTCGGCTCTCGCTCGAAGGTTACTAGCACTACACAGTGCATGTATCATTCTAAACTCTGACTGAGTAAATCTTTTTTTGCAACACTAGGCTTAACATTGAAAGGTCATGAAGCTGGTTTGTTACATGCATACTGAGCAACCATTTCCGGTGGTTTATTCTTCTGTAGGTGTTCCTGCTAGGATTTGATCTCAGATGCAGTTGTAAAGTGTTTTAATTTTCTTTGACCTTTGTTTCTTACGGCTAAATTAAGACAATTCCAGCGCTGTGAAGTTAAAAGACGCCATTTCGGCAATTTGGTCATCAATTATGCTCTTTCTAAAGCGGGAATCACAATCACTTTACATGTACGTCTTCTCCAGTTTGCCATCTGCTCCCTAAATTGGGAAATATACGCGAAGGCTCATCTAACATGATTGACATATGTATGGCCCTCGACCAATCCGTTTCCCCGCACACTGGTGTGTGGACCATTCAAAATACCGGGGTTTTCTGGCAGGCGGTATTTCAACCGCCTCGTCCCTACTCCTTTTTTTTGGAACACGGCTCCGCCGCCAAAACTTTAATCTCGCACCCACACAATACCGCCAGCCACGCAGGCTACTAGATAAAAATGTAGTCACAACAGTGGATTAAAAGCGTAAATCTGAGCAGAAATTAGACACAACTTACATATTTCGCTTGCCTCTCACTTAAAGCAGGTGAATTGAAAACTTTTTTACGAAAAGACGAGATTCTTGAATTACCGAGACGGCAAAATACGAGCAAAACGTTCTCCGTAGTGCCGACTACGCGAAACAGCTCAACAACTCACCGTAGCCGCAGGACTACGCGGTAAAAATGAACAGTCACATGGTTTTGATCATGCGCAGTAGCATGTTTAACCGTAGTCGTAGTCCGTAGTCGCCGTATCTTAAACTCCCTACTGTACGCGAAGGGGAAGGGGGAGCGATCCAAGGAGAAGTACGGACAACACGTGGCTAGAGGCGAAGTCTCTAGAGCGAAAGAGGGTTGTCTGAGACTGCATTTCGAGCGTTTTGGTGAAAATGATATTTTGTCAAATTTTATAACTTCAAAAGTGATTTTTTTTGGCAAAGAGACTAACTGCTTTATTTACGATATTACTAACAAGGACAATGTCGATGTCACTATTGAAAATTACAAATTAGAAAGAAAGTTTTGCATCAGTATTATTCACTAGGTTTGATTTTTCAATAGTGGAGCAAGTTCAACCCACGAATGTGGCCCGCATTCAAATCCCAGCGTTGACACCATGTATGGGTTGATTTTGTTGTCGGTTCTGTCCTTTGCTCCGAGAGTTTTTTCTCCTTGGCACTACGGTTTTCTCCTCTCCTAAAAAACCAACACTTCGAAATTCCACCTCATAATAAGTGACGCGCAGACACGTCTAAACGAGTTTTTAAGAACTTCTAAGTACTTCGTGGGTAAAAAAAATAACAAAAATTGCGAAAAATGATCTTATAGTTGACTGATTGATATTCCTATCTATTACATAGAACGTATTTACTGGTATAGGACTGATTATGTGGAGTTGATATTTGTTGCAATTTTATAAACTCAAACCGTACCACTGAACTAGGTTCTATGTAAAACGAAATTTAAAAAAGCAGTTCAAAAACCTACATAAAGTCATCTGCGTCGTCTTGCTAAACATGTCTTAGTTTCTGGATTTTTAATGCACTATCCCCCATCTTTTTATATGTTGCGTCAATCGCTTACTTAGTTTCCAATGCACATTTAATACTTTTCTGACACGGAACGATAACTTAATATTTCCAATGTTCTTGCATCACAAGATGCTCTTACAAAACAGCGAAGTAACTACAAGGTAGAATCGACATTAAAAAGATATTGATACTAAATCTCAATCCGTAGATGTTGATGAATGCACCAGCGGCTTACACAGCTGTCACAAGTTCGCTTCATGTACAAACACCATTGGATCCTACAGCTGTTCATGTGACCAGCATTTCAGTGGAGACGGTAAAAACTGCCAGCACTTAATTGCAAGCGGTAAGTAGTTTTCATAAGTTTGGGTTATTAGTTGTCTCCTGCAAGCCAAAAATACTTCAGAACGCTACCAGGGACAACTCAAGCCAAGGCGCATTGAAACACAAGAGAATGGAACATTAAACTTCCGTTTTCTTGTATCGCACCAGTTTACTTAAGTGAATGTGCCGCTCGTCACGAATCCCCACGTTTCTCTCCCTTTCGATTTATTTTGTGGCGTAAACTTTTACGAGCGCCTGTAGTTTATTGTCCTACGTATTTTACCGTTTCCTTATCTAGCGTGGAAACTTCTTTGTGCTCTGCAGTACTCCGGTTAGATTGTGCTTATGCTGATGTCGCACATGTAACCAGCCTTTAACAACTGTTTAGGCTTCTCACTTTTTCTGGCTTTAATTCTGTATCCTAAAATTTATTAGTGTATGGGGATATTTTAAGGCAGTGGTTTGGAGATCAGCAGACTAACTCTTACATCACTGGGTGTGACTGGTGCGTTAAGATAACAGTGATTTCTTGGTGTTGCAGAGAAGAGAACTGAACAATACCCTCACCACAAAACAAAAGCTAAGATAACACATAGACTTCAGTACTCCATAGAAAATGTGAGAGTAAGATTTTCGGTCACGACTTGAGGAAGACTCAGAAGAGTAAGTGAAACGTAACGACAAAGGTCAAATGGCTGGCATAAACTCATGCTATAGTTAATACAAAAAGAAAACGTGGATCATCAAGGGCTTCTTGATCAAGTTTTCTTCGAGAGATAAAGTAGCTTCACGATAAACGTGCAATATATTACAATTGCACTGAATCGGGTACAACAAACTTTCAAAGGTCCGACTGACATAAACCACTTCGTCGTTCGACCCTTAGCAAAAATATTCTTGTGATAGAAGCATGGGAATGAAATGGGTACAAAAGATCATTCTACTGTGGAGGAAATTTTTTTTGTTGTTTTCGTCCTCGCGCTCGTACCTTTTACTCACAACTCAAAAAGCGTCGAGCCAAGAAAAAATTTCATAATGCCCCGTCATTACAAGAAAAATCATGCCCACTCAGCAGGCAATCAGAGCGCGAGTACTATTGTAGCCATATAAGATGGCATATTGTCCAGTGTTATTTATTCAAAACCAGCTTGCGTTGACCAAATTTGGGACAAGAAATGTACCATCGATTCGACGGTATATTGCCCAAGCAGCCTCTTTTCCAAGCAAATATCCCTTTGATCAATCTAATTTCCAGGCCCGGCAGCCTAGTTGTTTATTCCCGAGTGATCTAAAAAATGTATAGCGTTATACGGAAATCCCAAAAAATGCATAAATTAAAGAAATCAGGCTGTGGACTTATCGAAGTTAAATTCGTAAACAGTACCAGAACACTTCTAGGATGATGTTCATGCGAAATCGTGAGAGTGGCTGTTCTGAGTTACGCTTGCTCGGCATACTTGTCAGGCACGACTGCAGGAGAAATTTCTTCGCCCTTGAAAGTAAATTATGTAAGCTTAATTTTGTTGTTAAACATTAATAGACCTTTTTACCGATACGGCGGCCGTAGTGAATTAATTCGATTTATAGGATGCCCAGGGGGTATGAGCGCATTTCGTTTGTATTTTCGAGCGCTTTTCGGGCCTTTTTTCTCTTAACGTTTACTTAGAATAAGATTGTAATGGGAAAAAAGATCCTTGTGCCGTGTTTGGATGTAATAATGATCGCCTTTGTCTAGTTTAGTATTAGAAATATGGTCTTTCACTGTATATTTCGCGGGAAAAGGGCAGTCATTATATACATCAAAACACGGCACAAGGATCTTTTTTCCCATAACAATCATATTCTAAGTAAACTTTAAGAAAAAATGTCCCGAGAAGCGCTCGAAAATACAAACGGAATGTGCTCATGCCCCCTGAGCATCCTACAATACTCCTTAAATCGAATTAATTCAATATGGCCGCCGTATCGGTAAAAAGGTCTATTCTCCTTCGTGACACATGGGATCGAACGAAACTGGTAGAGTAAACGTGCAGAGTTGTAATGAACAAGCCTAGAAGTACTCTGGTGTTTACGAATGTCTTTGCGATCAGTCCACAGTCTGATTACTTCGGTTGGTGCATTTTTCGTTTTGTTTTGTTTGGCTAACATGCTACAAAAATTGTTGAATTTCTTTGACTTTTTTGTGCCCCATTTTCACTGAAAAATCTTCTCGAAGAAAGCTTTCCTACTCGAGCCAGACACTCGGTGCGGCGAATAGTCGAGTTTGCATGGCAGGTAAAGCAGCGCGATAGATTCTGGCCTCCGATTCACTGGGCACAATAATAGTTTTTGTGCCCAATTAGAGACAAGCACTCGAATGAGTCGTGGAACTGGTTTGTCAAGAGTAAAAGAGCATCCCAGGGGCTCCCTCGCCGGTTCTTGAACGTTACGGATTCGAATCCCGTACAAGCCTGAATTTTTTTCAGGCTTTCCTTTTGCAACTGCAAAAGTTGCGTGTTTTACTGCGATGATCTTCCTTCAAAATAATTTTTTTACTCCGCAGTTCATCACATATATGATTTTCATATATTCATAATTTCATACCCAGCCTCATTCAATAGGCATTTAATTCAAAATAGCAACCTCTTCTTTAGGTAACATGCAGCAGTTTATCTGTTTATACATGAGTAAACTAAAAAGATATAGTGAAAGAGTTCACGGCTAACCGGAGGCTGTTAACCGCCTTGGCTTTCGGCCTTGATGGGTATACGTATTTGCCCGCAATGCACACCTGCTACCACATCACGGGAAATTACTTTATGGGAGGAGATCGTGACTGCTAAGGAAATAGGTATACCAAATATTGTGAGAATGCGGAGTCTAAAGCTCCCGAGAGTCTTAACGTGGCTCTGGAGGGGCTAAACTCAGTTTGATATCACTGAACTCCGTAGTAGCACTGGCCAAAAGGAGATAAAAACCGCACAATTTGAAGCGAGAGCCGTGAACCATCATGCCACTAGCACTCAAGTTCAGAAGGACAGAATTTATAGGCTTTTTATATGATTGTAATTGAGCTTCAAAGGAAAAAGGAGAAATAATAATTCACTGGGTCCGGCACGTAAAGCCGTTGTACAAGGCACGCAGACTAGTAAGTTTACAAAGGGAACCCCAGTAACTCGAAATCTGAAGGGGAAAGAAAAACAGTTTGGGTTAGCGTATATATATATATATATATATATATATATATATATATATATATATCTGTCTGTATTTATGAAAACACGGCTTCAGTGAGTGTCTAAAGGTCCTATGCTAAGTGTGTCCTTGGAACCAAGACTTTGACCCTCCCCACCCAGGACAATGGGTGACTGTCTGCACCTCCCACTAAGCTCTGCAATTATCATGATAATCATTCTCAGCAGAAGCCTGATTTAGCTGACTAGGGCAAATTAAGACCAAGGTAGCTGCCAGTCAAAGCCTGTACTGAACACTGCTGCTTACTGAAGGGGTTGTGTCAAAACAGCCCTCTCCCTACCCCACTAGTTTTGACCCTCAGGCCTTCGCAAATTTTCTGCTCTTCACGAAAAGATTCTTCATACAGAAAATGCTCGTTTGCATTGTTTATAGTAGCTTCGATGTCCGCGTTATTCGATAACAAATGTCTCTCTCCCCCCATATCGCATTCCTCATCAATGTTACCAGTGCTCGAGTGGTAACAGATGGTGTCATAATCGACCAATAAGAGGGTATACTGGAATCCAGTATACCGGAACGACCCTTTTTTAACAATGTTTACAGGCGTTCTCTCGCTCTCGCCCCACACAAAGTACGGACCACACAAAGTACGGCTGTGTTGCAGATTAATCATGAATAATTCCCACAGTGAAACTCCGTCGCATTTTGAAATTAAACGTCAACAGTGTTATAAATCATTAAAACATTATTATAAACTGAAAATGAAGATAGGTTAGGTTTTAAGCTGTGGCCACGGTTTGCCCGATTTTTCTGTGCATTAGCTCCTAACCGTTGTCGTTTTTTTTTTCTCTGAACATTTCCCCTTCGCAAACGTAAACGTATGTGTCCCTCGTCGAAGAGGCAAAGTGAGGATATCTTTTTTAGGACTAAACGATGCAATTAAAATCATTTTTCTCACTCAATAGTTTGGAGAAATCGGATTTCGGAAAAAAAATTAAAAACTCGTTACGCTGTTTCTCGTTACGCGGTTACGGGGTTTACTAACAACCCACAGAGAGATATTTGCAATCACCTTTTGGAAGGGAAAAAACTCGTCAAAAGGTTTAAACTTCAACAGAAATGAAGAAAAACCTCAAAAGGTCCTCATCGTAGCATCTTTTAAAGGAGACGATGAAAAAGCACAATAGGCTAGCGTCATAAACACCTTCATTTAATGGCTGCAATCGCTTAACAAGCTTCAACAACAGTTGATCAGTTAACAGTTGATCGTGTTTATCGTCATGACAACGAAATTTTTCAGGGGTTGTACTCGGTAGCTGACTCGAAATAAACAACAGACAACAACAACAACAACAACAACAACAACAAAAACTGAACCGCTTAAACAGACATTTAAAAACTGGTGTAGAAACCGGTAAAAAAAAAACACAGTGGCATCGCCAAGACTCTCCGCATTGTAAATATTTCTGTTCGATGGATATAAAAAGAATTATCCTGTTGCAGTCTAAAAAGATTTTCTCTTGAAAGTCCAGGGAAATTAAATGACATCGACGAGCAAAATTAATATCTGGCGCTATAATTGAGTACTGCAGTAGCCTGCGTATCAGGCCCTTGAGAAATATGGTTTCTAAGCTGTCCATTTCTGTTGGTCAGCGAAACGAACGAGAGAGAACGCGCAAGCAAGCGGCAAAGCAGCTCTTCATCTCGCGTCAGCCTGCGAAAGCAGCCCTTTCTACTCGCTCCTCGCCGCTTGGAACAAGCGTTGTAGAACATTTTAACCGCAAAGTTATCCAACGCTTCCCAGCTTCTTCAAGTTTGATCATTTTAACTATCGTCTTTTTTATGTCAGAATGTCAAAATTACACGAGACTGAACAATGCTGACAGGAAGATAACTTATGGAAGACACCCTGTTAAATGTGACAACGGTATCGGCCCTGGATGGTTTCGTTTTAAAGGGTCAGCTGGCACAAGAATGCCAACTTCATGTACACCTATCCACAGGTGTAGCACTGATGTTACAGGCTGGTTGAAGGGTGGTCACCCCACAGTAGCAGACGGTCAGGTCAGCAGGCGGGTGTGTTTTCACTATTCGCCAAACTGCTGTCATTGGGCAACAGACATCTTTGTGAGAAATTGCAGTTCATATTATGTGTACTATCTAAGTGGTACACCTAATTGTAATGTCCGTTATTGTGGCACTGACTAAAAACAAGGTGCAAGGAAAGTATTACACATTCTATCATTTCATTTAAGTAGGCTTCATTGTACTAAAGAAACAAACAAGAGAAAAAATGGAAAAATTGCACTTAACTTCAATATCTGAACTTAAGAAAAGGTAGAAAAAAAAAAACTATTACGCAGCACAACGTACAACTTGCGTTAGCAAGCAAGAATGAGTTTTCTTGAAACTTAAAATGAGTATAAATTTCTTTTAAGCCGTTTTAAAGATCAAGTAAGAAATAAATAGTGGTAATAGAACTTAACAGGAAGTAAAACTAGGTAAAATAATACCTTATAAAATTAGCAATGCTGTTTTTTGTGTCACTCGTCGCGATGAGTCCAAGAACGCCTAGCCTGCGAACAGCAGACGTATTCCCGGTCGTCGCTTCTCTCCCTAAAGAACGCCATGCACTTAATATTAAATATACTACGATGGAGAGATGTTTTAACTTAGAAGATGTGCAGAGAAGGGCGGGTTTGAATCTTGTGACTTGTTTTTATATTGATCTGTATAGGGATGCACTCTGTCAAATCGGAAACAAAATGCATAACGACTATAGGTACAGACAACTCTCACACAGCTTTGTTGAGGCAATTTCTGGATCAGGATTGGAGTCTCTTTGAGAAATAAACGTACAGTTTAGTGAAATACCTGTCACATGCGTGTGTTTTTATTGAGTGATGACAAGGTTATTTGCACGCTGGCGTCATTTTCCAGTTCTCTCTACCAGAATCCTCTAAACCCCAGATTAATACATGAAGCGTTTTACCGATTCAGAAGCCCATCATTTGATAGGCTCCTGACTGATTGAGCTAAACCCAGGCCAGACGGTGGAGTTTACTGTGTGAATCAAGTGTGCAAGTCGCGAAGCACTCTTGCGAAGGAAATGAAACGTCAATCGTATACTTGCACGGCCGTGCTGAAAGTGAGAAATACAGCGAATCGAATCTAGAAAGAAAATCGAGAATAACCAAGGTCAACTAGGAATCAAAGAAAAAATTTTTTGACCCCGGCGAAATTTAAACAGGCTGTCATACTAAGAATGACAGCCTGCTCTCTCCAGGTCTTCGTTATAGATCTCCCGTCATTAGCCGTTTTGGGAACTTAATCTTAACGCACATCTTTCTCAGCCACCTTCCAATTCTCCTGCCACATAAAAACCCCGAGCTAGTTCATGCAGCTGTTAGACAGCTGGTCCCAGTTGTTCAAAAGGTGGACAGCGCTATCCGATGGATAAATCTCTATCCAGTGGATAGCGCAATTGGTTTCCCAAGTTCTTATCCACTGGATAGTTATTTACCTAGTGGATAGCGCTATCCAACGTTTGAACAACCGGGCCCTGGATTTTAGTCGAGTCGCTAGGGTATACTAAATACCCATCAACCCTTTCCCAGCCTTACCTCATTGGTATCTCCCCGAAAGCTATCTTCATTACTAATAACCCCCGGGGGGAGGGGGAGGGGGGAAGTTACTTGAGGGCAGGTTGGGCGTAGGTGAACCGCCAAGGCCTTCCAACCCTGGCCTTGTTTAAGTCAAAATCCGTTTTGCTACCCTACAAGAGACTGTTTTTAATGACCCTGTTTAAGACAGTAGCCCAAATGCCCTTTTTAAGGAGATAGTATAAAAGAAAAAATACAAAGTATATGGCGAAAAAATATATTTATTTAATTTGTTTTTGAGTCACATACAAAAAGATGTTTTTGAGATTACTGAAAGAACAAAATATGATTATTTTAAAAACTTTTTTTCACACGTATATTGCACCCCGCCAAACTTCACACCATGTTTAATGTTTCGGGTCTAAAAAGAAACCCTGTTCAAGATGCTCAATAGTGAAATTATATACCCTGTTTAAGACTCAAGACCCTGAAAACTATACCCTGTTAAGCAGCACATACCCGTATAGGCCAAATACCTCCCCCCTCCCCCTCCCCTTCGGGCTAATAACGCTGCCCAAATAAATAAAGTCAGCAATGAATTCAAGTTTCCTCACAGGTGGCCCAAGCTCACGTTACGAGGAAAGGGTGACGCGTGACGTTTGTGGTGGACGAGCCGGTGCGTGTCGCGTTACGTTAGGCGGGCGACCTTTGAAAATAAGAGACTTTGTATGAGAAATCAGGCTTATGGCTGGTGTACGGCGACCTGCGCATTTAATACACAAAGGGAACACACTATCATCTCTTGGAATAAATAGACGTAACGAAGCTCACTGATATATGATACCACCTAGTCTCCTATATCAATAACAATCCATTGTTTTTATTGTCACATTTTCAAATTCTTATTTGTAACGAACTTTCAGTTTTATTTTCATTTTTCTTTTAGCCCCTGAAGAAGGTTTGTTTTCAAACCGAAATATTGGGCAATTTGTTTAAATATATATTTTGTTTGTTTTATTCTTCTGTTTACTTCTTCATCGCCTTGCCGTAAGGATCAGTTTGCCATTTCATATTTTTCTACAAAAAAAGTTCAGCGATCGATCGCTGCGATCATATAGCGATCATATGAAAAAAAACACTCTCCAGCGATCACAGCCACAACAGTTGCTGAGATAGAACTTTTTCTATCTCAGCGATCGTTGTCGCTGCGATCGCTGGAGAGTGGTGGCTCTGATCGGTGCGATCGCTAAACTTTTTGCATGACACGTGTTCAGTCTGATCTGTCGCCATACTGGTTTCTCCTTAGGACCGAGTCCTCTGGCGAGTGAGTCTCGCGCGGGAGCTTCCACAGCACTCGTCTCGCGTTTCTCGAGTACTCGTAAAACGCGCTCTAGTGCGTCAAACAAGGAGACCCGTCAACTGGATATCTTTTCAGTAATAAGAAATAGAGCATCAAGAACTCCAACTTCCCAGTTGAAACAACGCGTAGTCAACTTTTCAGACAATATTTTGACTGGCCAGACAAGCCTTCTTCAGGTTTATAGATGTTACCAGTGACGTTTAGTATTTTATTTTTTTTAAAAAAGGCAAATACTCTATTGACTCTTGTAATTCCTTTGAAATGACCTCTTAATTTCGTTTTACAACGAAAGGAGTGTTGTTGCTGTGTTAATGTTGTTGTTCGACGACAAGGAATTTATTATTGAAAGTAGATATTTTAATTCCGCTCTGCATTGCTGGAGAAAAAAAGGAAAACGAAAATACAGGACTGGACTTTCCTATAAGTATTGAAAACTGGTTGACCCTAAGCACAATTTCACACGTGATACACATTATTTTTTGCATTCTCAGTGTGTAGTTGTGTTTTGTTGCTGTTGTTGTTGTTGTTGTTGTTGTCTGTTTATTTTCCTTTTTTCAGTGTGGTTCGTTTTCCGTTTCATCCTCAGTTTCAGTCTTTTTCCGTTTCATCCTCAGTTTCAGTCTTTTTCTGATGCTCAATCTTCTTTTTTTTTCGCCTTTTATACTCGTGATTTTGTTACTTATATTTTTGAAACCCCATTTTTTTGTGTGTGCACAAATCGTCCTTCCAGCCATACGAAACGGTACGTACGTCATGTATGGGACATATATTGTACCAACTTTACTTCACTTCTTCTTGTTAGCTTGTTACTGTTACCTTTCCAAGAAGGGTTACCCTAGCACTCGCAAATTTCTTCTTTTTTACACGTGTTTTCAGGGCAGGTAGCGGTTACCCTTGCGCCTTCAGTCATGCGCCTGGTTATTTGCGTGTCTCGCGCGTTTTGCTAGACGGACCAAGAACAAAGAGAGACTGGTCATAGACATCGTAGACTAGTTAACCACAGCTAAGTAACCCCGGTACGGCTGGGACCCTGGAACCCTTAGCCTATACCAGAGCTAGTTCAGCTGAATTTTGCTATACCCTATACTAGACTAAACTCCCCAAATCCTCCCCAATCATATAGCAGCTTTTAAGCTGAGTTGCGTAAATTTAAACTTGCCGATTTGATATTTTTTTATATTTTAGAGTGGCAATTTGCGGTTTTCAGACTAAAATCTCCAACCAATTGATCATTTTCCTGGAAATTGATACCCTATTCTAGACCTAAACTCTCCGATTTATAAACCCTATCCTAGAGAAAATTATTTGGATATCATTACCTTCACAGCGGCACATACCTATACAGCCCATATGAGCAGTACCCCCGGGCCTTAACTCGCCTGCTAGGATAACCCTAGCACCTACGTTGCGAAAAGAACAAGTAGCGTCTATAACTGCGATGATCTACTTTCACATAATTCTTCACCCCGCAGTTCTCATATATGATTTTCATACATTCATCACTTCATCATCATCCTTTCACGGGTTTAATACAAACCAATTCAACGGCCTGCTCCCAGTTGTTTCGTTAGCTCAATTGGTAGATAACCTTTCAGTGATCCTCAGTTCGCTCCCTTTGCTCCATCGCTTCATGCTCAGTAGGGTAGTTCATTAACTTTTATTTCATGATACTCAGATGCCAGCGGCTGTAAAATCATAAAAATGAACGTACAGTAAAAAAGGAAAACTGTCGAAGGACGGGCTTCTGAGTTCGACTTCATCCAAGTTTATTTTTCACAGTGACATACGAGACTCACGGAAATATGACACTTTTCGCGGGAAACAAGCCGTGCTATTTATAAATGTAAGAGTTGACTCAAGAATTGAAAGTAATCAAGATGGAGGCTCAAAGTAATGGGCTCCTGATGTATCGTTGTTTTCTATTGGCTGTTACGAGTCTTTCTCTATAAATAAAAATGGGATGAATATTACTCACTTCCATTTTAAAAATTGAATTAATTCATAAAACTTTAAAAAACACGACACCCTTTCTACGTTCTCGGACATCCGTCATTAAGTTAAAAAAAAAAAATATATGAACGTCAGGAGGCTGGCGTCCATATACGCACATACACTTGTGCGAACACATGAAATCTAGAAAAAAATGTAATATTCTTAATTTCCTGAAAGCATTTTCCTGAAAACATCGTTAAATTGGGATGACTGATAAATTTTTCTCACTATATATATTGATATCGTTGTAACAGAGTTTGGCCGTCTGAAGGGTTCTAGACGACATTTGCTTATAACTTTCTTAATGGCGTCAGTTTTATCGATGGCACTAGAGATGGGTACAATAAACAACTACTATAACTACTGCATTTTCGTCGTATTCATGATTTTCTTAAAATTTTCTGCAGAAAACGCAGGAAATGGCATATCCGAGACAATAAATTAAGAAATTTTCTGTGCGAAAATTTACTTCCCATGCGTACACCTTTAAAATCTCACGCTACACCCCTGAATTAAGGGATCTATCACCTATATTATCACTCCGATTGTATTGAACGCATACCTAAAACATGTTTAAAATCGGGGGGGGGGGGGGTACCTTTTGACCAATATAGGGCCAAGGTCAGTTGAGAGGGTCTGAATGGGGGAATCCACTTGTCGGTTGTCGGTTAAAATTCAGTTACTTTGTCGGTAGTCGGTTAAAATTTTCGATCTTTGTCGGTTGTCGGTAAATGTCAGTTAAAAAGTAAAAATGCACGTTAATTATTAACAGTTGTTTTGTATTTCCTGACCCAGTTTCAAGAATTTGATCCTTATAAAACGAAATAATACATCATTTTATAGCACTTTTAAAACTTCATTTTATTTATTTCTGTATTGATCATTGATTTCACCTTTGTTTCCCAATATAGTATCGATAAAATCACCAAAGCTTTTGTTGCAAATGGGAACTTGGTTTCCTTACTGATTACAGGGCACAATAAAAAGTAACCAAAAGAGGTTAACTGGCCCACTCTAGGGGTGACAGACTGTTCATCTATACCGGCGTGAAACCGTGTGTTGACCAAATATTATGGCTTTCATGATCACGAGCATGCCCCTTTATATGATTTCCCGCTTTCTTGTAGGAAATAAAACTGAGTCGTTCTTTAAACATTTGGCAACGTACAACGTAGTGATTGGTTTTGATTTCCACTTTTCCAAAGCTTCTTTTAAACTGATGGACACTAATATTTGGTATTTTGTCACGAAAGGCGCGGCTTTCCTCTCTGTGAGTTATGTTTGTCATAGCGCCTTTTCTTTCAAATTGTGTGGGTAGCCTCTGTTCATCACGGTTTTTTACAAATTGAAATACTCCTTTCCTCAAACGTTTCTTCAGAGGAGTTTGTTTCGGCATGGGAGGGTTTCCGTTTGTTTAAATTTAATGTGCCTCAACATCGAGAATAGCTTTTTCGTTGAATCTTGCATGTGCCTTTGTATATTTGTAACCGTGTCTACAAACACAGTCTATGTGTCAGATACTTCGGTCGTGAATTCAATATTACGGTGATGTAAGTTTCACTGAAGTTTGCCTTTTCGAAGAAAGGTACGATGTCTGATTTTACCATGTCCCAAAGATCTAGTATGTAGTGTTACCAAACCGTTGGTTTAAAGAATGTTTTGCTTACTGAGAATTTTTGTTTCAATATATGCGAAGAAAATATTGGCAAAGGAAACTGATGTATTTTTGGCCA
Source organism: Porites lutea (assembly GCF_958299795.1). NCBI lineage: Eukaryota > Metazoa > Cnidaria > Anthozoa > Scleractinia > Poritidae > Porites > Porites lutea. Next base: position 15,098,605 of record NC_133208.1, on the reverse strand, counting down.
TTGCGGTTCTGTGGTGCTTTCCACTGAAGTGGAATGAATTTTCTTTGAGAATTAATCTAAGCATTCCTCGCAGGTAATATGTAGGAATAGAAGAGTTGTCCTTGTAGAAATTTTTATACGGTCTGCAAACTACTCGTTTTATGATATATTTGCCATGATATATATTTTATGATATATTTGCCGTGAAGTCCACCGAAACAAGAAATGTTCGATTTTTCGCCTTTTTTTCAAAATATGATTTATATAGTCGGTATAACTTCCTTGATTTTGATATGGGTTGTAGCAATGTAACAAAGAAGGAAATTCTTTCCGTTTGACCAACTGATAGGTCATAAATTTAATATGCTAACTTTCTAAGGTAGGAAAAATACAAAGTTCTCTTCTTAATGGAAACAAATATCGATCAATTAATGTCGGTTCATGTCGGTAGTCGTTAATATTAAATTTTTTCCTGTCGTTAGTCGGTTATTTTTTTCGCGTTTTGTCGGTAGTCAGTAATATTTTTCGCCCTTTGTCGCTAGTCGGCTAACCCCATTCACACCCTCAGTTTAGGGAAAAGCTAGTTAGCCCAAAAATAAGCCGTTTCCCCCGGCCCCACCTCTAAATTCGCTACTGTATAAAGAAACCACCCGTTTTCTGCATAGTAGGCATTAACTAAAAGGGAAAGGGGATGGAGGAGAGCGCGAAGAGAGGAAGTGGTCTTTTTTTACGCTCAGATTCTGAGCGTAAAAACAGTGATTGGTCAGAATAAATTAACTGCCAAGCTTCGACTTAATACTTTGTTCCGATTGGCTGAAATCTATATCATACCATTTGAGTATCCACATCATATACCTTTTGAGTATATTAAATTTGATCGACCTATATCGCGTTTTCGCGCACATGTGTCAAGTCAATTATGGCGCGGGCGGAAGTGGGAAGAGATTCGAGTTTGTTTTTCAAGAGTTGTTGTCAGAATTAGAACTGAAAAAAAGGCCTAAAGTTTACCCTGAAAGAAGAGCTGAAGACCGCAGTGAAACATCTTTTTGAAGAAAGAAACCTTGTGGCGGTTTTATGTAATGTACGTATGCCACAAATATTGCCTATGGTTAAAAAATCCCCTGGTTTGAAACCCGGTAGAGCTGGCCCTTATGTTCAAGGTGATCTCATGATTGAATTGCACTGTGTATCCTTACTGGGCAATTAACTTCTGGTTTAGCGACCGCTATATTAAAAATTGTGCTTTTAACGTTTTCATTTTAATTTGGGTCCCAACCAGTATTTAGGGTCCCAATAGGATTCTTCAATAATCCCGTAATCCCGACCCAAAATTTCGTGCAATCCCGAGGGTTATTTTTGGCATCCCACCTCCCACGCATTTCAATCCCGAAACTCGTCCCGATTTTGCTTTTAAATCCCGAATCCCGAGCTTCAAATAAGGGAATCCTGGGTCACGGGAAACCTGTTGAGGGCCCTCAGTTGGATATGTGCGCACGTAGCGAACGGTTTAATTAATTTTTTCTCCACTTTGACATTTGAGCAAAACAAAAAAAAACATCGTTTCCGGTTGTGCTGCGTTCGGTAATATTTTGATTCAAAAAAGGTATGTCAAGATTTTGACTTAAAGAAACTTATAGGGGTCAAACAATTGCTGAATACTTAGCGCGTCGTACGTTTAGTATAATATGGCAGTGTTAAAAGTTTACAGAGTACTCAGTATATGGTGAGTAATACTTGGGCTAATTACAAGTATATTTCTTGCAAAGCTTAACACTGAAGAAAAGTTTTGCAGTCGTGGGTTGCTTCGCGTAGAAGTAAAAAAAAGGCCTTCCATATTGAGTGAGTCCAAGAGCCATAATGGCTCTTGGTGAGTCAGCAAGTAATAGAGAGAAAAACTTAATTTTTTTGGAGAAATTTGTAAATGAAAGATGAAACTGACCAAGGAAACTGTCAGCACCTGCTTGAATTAACTACTTTTCTTTAATGTTTAGCGGTCGAAACCGACGATTCCGACTTATACCTTTCTATTTTCCGACAAATTAAGCGATAAATTGTTTGTACGCGGCCTGATAAACGACAATTACCCACCCTTGTGATTAGCCGATAGTAGGGCGCGTGCGCGTGGGGGTCACGAATGGGATCGGATATAGTCAATTGAAACAAACAGTTTGAATCGCAATCATCACAAGAAACAAACATGCTGAGGTATAATATATTTAAATAAGGTTCTATGAGTGGTAGTTTTCATATCATTTTATTTCTCATTTTCATCGTTTTTTCGTTTCCTACGTGCATTACATGGCTGCCCAGTACCCTTTTCTTTAATTACATCTCTCTCTCTTTTTTAGAATCGTCTGCTTGCTCTGCTTTAATTTAATGAGAAAATCACCCTGGATGCCCAAGCTATTTTTTAACTCCGAGTTTCGAAGGAAAAGTTATCGCCTGAAATTTATTGCAGGAAACTCAGAAGCAGGTAGCCGGAAACCGGCCAAATAACCCTGCACATCCGCACAGTACCAAAACTCGCATAATTTTAAAGATGCTTTAAAGAACGCGGTAAAGTCTTCAGGCAGTTTCAAGGTTAGTAATTTCACTAGCTATAACGGCAGATTAGGAGCCCATAAACCGGGAGTGAGTAACTCTTATACTAGGCCTATGTCACGGCGTTTTCACTGACCTATTTATTTTTAGATACATTTTAGAGTCCTTTTTGTACGGAAATTTGAAGCTCCGCGCCATTCATCAGCGCATTGTAAATATATGATACCACAAAGGAAAACTTGACGTTATTAAAAGGTTAAAGATGAAATTGTCAGGGGTTTTGGTTTTGGTTTATGTGGGACATGAAAGATATTCTAAAATTTGCCCCAAAATCGTTCAGATATTTGATTTGCTCAGGTAAGAAGGTAAAGTATTTACAAGCGAAAGTAGCAGGAAAAGGGGCAACAAACTGAGTGCACAATCTGTGATCGCTGTTTCTCGTTTTCGTGAACCGTAAGAGCACGTAAAGTGCAAATACTTGATTTTTCTACCGTATCATGCCGAAGGTTTGAAGACATAAATGGTTTACTGCATTTTCCAATAATATGAGACCTCCTCAAACTAAAAATTTTAATCAACGGTCACGTTATTAACTTTTAAGGACATCTTTGGTAGCGAAGGGGTGCTTACCAGCCTGGGGAGGGGGGGGGGCAATCCCTATAATGACATATACGGGGGGGACTGCCCGAAAGAGGTAAATTTTTCAGGGGTCAGGTATGGCAAAGGGTATAGGGAATTTCTCTAACTGAAGTATACGAAAGGGTAGGAATATCTATCATTTCAGCATTGAAAAGACGCACCTTGTGGCGGGATACCATTTTTCAACCGGAAAGTATGCGAAACAGTAAATTTCCGATTACAAGCCCCGCGGGGCTTATACAACTTCGTGCGGGGTTTTAGGAGGGCATATAAACAAGGGGCTTACTATTAACTTACTATTTTGATCAGCTTAGCCTGCGGAGACCAATCGCCGCTATGGGGAAAAATAACAAAAATCGGAATGAAAATCGGCGAGTACTTTCAGTCGGGTTGATCCTTAACATTTACTTTGGACAACCGTTATCTGCCCATCCCCTAGTTTGAGGAACTGTTTGAGGAGTGCCTAGTCCCCGTACGGCGTTTTCCCAGGCCGTCTAGGCCAATGCATTTCGGTGACGTCTTCGAGACGAACACGCGTGCTAGGATCACGTGACCCGAAACGTATTGACCGCGCGGAATAATGAGGCCTAGGGACTAGGCAACTTCGGTCTGACATTTGCCGCTTACCTTTAGAGTGATTTAAAATCTCACTGATAACCGAGGTTGATAACGGTTACATAAAGGGAAATTGCTGTACTGCCCTTGCGCGCCTTTTTGGTCCGCACACAGTCCTCTATGAATGGTGTGGTTATAATCAAATATCGACCCTGCTCGCCATAAAGCCTCCAGTAGCTCAGTGGCTAGAACTCAGAGGGTCGTGAGTTCGATTCTCACCTGGAGCTCCGAATTTTTTCTGAGCTATTCTTCTACCAGAGCTCTCGATCCGTGGCGCTGACCGCAAGGATCACAGGCCTGCAAAATCTCGTTTCGCGGGGACGGAAAATGGTTTGGACAAAGCAAAACTTTCGGTCAAAAAAACAAAATTTCGTTGAACGAAGCGAATTTTGGTCCATTCAAAACGAACTTTTGCATCAATACGTCGTCTGATCTTATGCTGCCTAGTTTGGTTTCGGTTTACTACCTCGCTCGAGAAATTTCGCCGACAATAGAACAATCGGATGCACCAAAATTTCATGATATTTCGTCTCACCCGAAAGTTTACCTTTGTAATTTGTTAGCTCGAATTTCCCCCAAATTCGGCCGCTCTCATTACTCTCATGGGTCCAGAAGAGTTTTGTTTTTTAACGTATTATATGAACTGCTCTTTTAGCGTCGTACCTTGTAAAATATACATCCCCGTCGCTAAAAGTATGAAAAACAAAATAAGTAAGCCTGGTGGGATCTTTATGGGTCCATTTGGAATTAATTTCCGGAACGATATCTCATGATCGACGCCGAATTAAATCGCCATTTGAAAAATAGTCAACCGCTAGCCATTTGATCATGGGCGCAAACCCCTTGCCCGAACGGCAACGAGGAAACGCGAGGTGCCAAGCAGAACCATTAAAGGGCAAGGCAATTCCGTATTATTTACTGTTAGCCGATATTAGCATATTGCGAACCCTCGGGCCCAGTTTTGTGGTATTTAGGTTGCTTTTCTGTGCATCAATGCAGCATGCACTTACAACTGATTTTGCCATTTTTATTTTTAGGCGTTGTGTCCAATAATAACATGAAGCTGATCCAATTTGTTACGATTTTTTTTTGCTTCTGTCATCAATCTCCAAATGCCTCTACGTGTACCCAAAATGACGATCCCTGCGGTTACTTCCAGCCGTTTTATGAAATGGCGCTAAAAGGACATGTCTTCCAGACGCTAAAAGTTCCAAGTTCACTTTATTGTTTAGAAGCTTGCAAGCACGAGGCAAGATGCCAGAGTTTCAACCACGTCATGGGAAAGGACATCTGTGAGCTCAACAATCGCACAAAAGAAGCAAGACCAGAGGCCTTCATCTCAGACGTTACCAAGTTGTACTTGAAAAAGCCTAAGAATAGAGGTAGATCGTAGAAGAGTCAATTTACTGAATGACACATATAAAGATCCCGGGCGATTCTCCACCCATCCCTCCCTTTACTCAATATTTTTCCTTGAGTGTTAAGCGAGGATGTTAAAGTTGGGTACTGTTATGGGAGGAATACTGAGGTGGCAGTTTCTAGAGTCTCTAAAAGACGCCTTTATGAGACGGACACCTCCCCCAAACGTACACCTGGAGTTGGTCCTCACCTTCGTACCTCAGTCATCTTCTTTGCCGCGGCTCTATAACACGGACAGAGTACAACTAACTAGCTGAGATGGACACTAAATGGCATTGAGTCCCTCTCTCCGCCGCAGAGCTGAGGCTCGCGATATGTAGCAACAATTGAAGATTTGTCTTTTTTACCTTTGACGTTATTTACAAATATTCTTTATTTTCTTTTCTCATTGCTTTTTACTTGTTATCAGGTGATATCTGGTTGTAATAGAGTTAATTTGAGACTTGTCTTGTCTAAAAATAGTAAGTGCACAGTGGACGATGAGAGGATAAAAAAAGCGGCAGCCCGGCCTGTTGTTCTGTCTTTCGCATTCTTATCGTCCACTGCGCGCTTTCTTATTTTCCTCTCCCCAGCCTCCTCTCGACGCTAGGAGGCTTCTGCAGATGAAAGAGCGGCAGTAGGGACATGAAACAGCGACATTTTTGAGCGATGAACGTCAACCGGAAGTTAACCTTTTTCTCTTTTTATATGCCTTGAGGCTACCACATTTTATTGCTAGGTGTCTTTACTCTTATAGAGACGTTTTGCCCAAACGTTTGTTCAAAATCACGGCTCAACCGTGCAAAAAGTTCACTTCCGATTGACGTGCGTCGCTCAAAAACGTTGCTGCTTTTAAAAACTATCTAGTCACAATGGTGGCTGACTTAGTATGAGTTGACTAAAGGTACGGAAAAACGGGTAACAGAAAACGTGCAACTTGTTTTGCATCATTGCTGTAAAACGAGTTAGATAGCGATATTGCGCGTTTTACCACCCATGTTCAAAGCTGTTAACAACCTGATTTGTTGCAAGACAGGTTTTATGTGGGTGGTAAAACGCGCAACTTTGTTATTCAATTCGTTTTGCAGCAATGTTGCAAAACATGTTGCACGTTTTTTGTTGCCCATTTTTCCGTATCTTAAAGCTAAAGTGTAAGGTCACGTTATGTCGTGTTCTCTTGTGGTTTACCATTTTTCGCCACTAAGATAATGAATGAAACTGGACACCTTAATTTTCTTCCTTGAATGCTGAGAGAATTCTATGTACTCGGTTTTCCATCACAAAAAAACACGCAACGCAAAATCAAAGGGAGGGAAAAAATCATTTTAAATATGTGGAATAAACCTCAACACTCGTTTACAAACTTGCACTTCATTCTTGGTTCGTTTCCAGCTGATACTAATTCGGATTGAATGGGAAAAGGTCTTTCTCACTTAAATTTGACGCGTAAATTGTAAGCTAATTAAGGTGTGCTAAACTTTACTTCTTTTGACAGTGGCCCTTGGATCCATTCCTGAACTTCCAGCTGCAAGCTGCGAGGAAATAAAGATGAGTGAGGGACAGGTCGTGGCCAGTAAAAAATACTGGATGATCTGTTTAAACCAGGATATGACTGTACTTGCTTACTGCAATATGACGACGGGAGGTGAGCTTAATTACCTGCGAGCCTTTCCGAGCCAGCACACCATTCTCTACAATAGCGGGAAAATGCCAAAATTTGTCGGACGTAAGATTAGAAGCATGCACAATCGATTGCTTTTTTATTATTATTATCCGGGATATTCACTCCTGTGTGATGACGTCAGGTAAAACTTGCTCGTGGACGAGATCGAGAGATTTCGAGTAAATGTCCAGGGTGCAAGCAGATTATAAACGAGGAGAGTGTTTTGTAATTGCTTATTATAACGTTATTTTATTTTAAAACAGGCTTGCCAACCCTAATTACCAGAGGTCACTTTCATCTACTTCCCTTTCTTTATTTTCAAACTGTATTCCTCGTATTTTCTTCCATCTCTGACGCCAGCGCTAACTTTCAAATTGAAACTCCTAGTTGTGTACTCGTTTTTCTTATCGGAGATGTTTGATCACAAATTGCTTAAAATGATTAATGATTAATTCTCGAATTAGTGCCCCTTTAATTAAGTGTACCCGCATTCGAATAAGTGCGCTTACCTTTCACACCCCTTCTTATCCTCCCTCCTGATTTAACGGTTTCACGACAAAGTTGACTGACGAAAGCAAAGATTATTAGTAGGAAAAAACGCCATATATTACAGATTTGTTTTTCACTGATGAAGTGCTGGCACCCCAGTGTTAAATTGACTTTGAGGAAAGAGGGAACGTTTGCAATGTATAATAGGAACTTTGTTACCAACAATACTATTTAGTCATATTACCGATAACGTGAAATCAGTGGGATCTGAATGTTCGTTGTCTTCCTGATATACCCTGAAGTGTTCATTCAACAGTTTAAGGTCCCCTTTCCCTGATAAATTAACGTAATTGAAAACCTTAAATGTAGTTAACATCTTTTGGTGGCTTTGCTGCTAACGAGGAGGTCTTCTGTAAAGTGGAACTTGGATTTAGGGGGGGGGGGGGGGGCGTATTTTTTCTGAGACGCGAAACTTGCGAAACTCGCACGAGTTCTTGTTGTAAGGCGTTTACCAACCGGCTTTTTCAGTATGTATTGGTTTGTTTTAATTCTCAGTGCCTCTTATCAATTTTACAACAAAAGGATACACGGGACGATATGGTATTATTCAAAGATTCATAGTTCCGAAGACCGGTGTTTATCTGATAAAAGCCTGGGGTGCTCGAGGAGGAACACACTCGACTAACTATGGAGATTATCCCGGAACTTACTCTGGTGGAAGAGGAGCGATGAAGCGAGGAACGTTTTGCTTGAATGTAGAAACTGTTCTGAATATTGTGGTGGGTCAGAGAGGAGGAGACTCCGTGGAAGTGAAAGGAGGACAGTCTACTAACTTGACGGCAGCGCAACTGGAACTGTCTGTAGAGGACAATGCTGGTACTGGGGGAGGGGGAGGGAGCTTCGTTTATACAACAAATAACGAGCTTTTGTTAGCTGTTGGAGGGGGAGGGGGTGCGTCTAATGGGTATAACGGGGTGGATGGTCAGGCCGGTCCTAATGGCACCAGTAGTGTAGGGAACGATTCAAGTGCGATTTATGGCGGAGGGACTGGGGGACAACCTGGTCAATGTAACAATAATCCCGAGACGGCTGACTACCATGGGGGAGTGGGTGCAGGTTGGTTCGGGGAAGGGTGCACCAGAGTCGGCCCAGAACATGGGGAAAGGGGTGGATCACGTGCCCAGAATTGGGTTGGGGGACGTGCTGGAGGAATGAATAGTGGCTATAACGGTGGGCCACCCCCTGGGGCGGTAGGAGGGTTTGGCGGTGGGGGAGGAGGTTCCGAGGATAATGGTGCATCAGGAGGGGGTGGTGGATATTCCGGGGGAGGAAGTGGTTTATGGGATTCTCAAGCCGGTGGGGGAGGGGGCTCGTACTGTAGTGGCTCAAGCTGTTTAGGTATCACTGGAGGTAATATGAATGATCACGGATTTGTCGAAATATTTGAGTTGTGAAATATTGATAACATAAAGTTCTTGGCTTTGCTGATCTTTCACATGATACATCTAGCTAGATTTTTGAAAATTTCACTGACCTTAGATAGCAATTTTAACAACTAACATAAAATTTGCCTGAATTCTCAATAGCCTGAGAAAACAGCCGACACTTCGCGACTCCAACTCTGGTTCCCCCGCGAAATGACGTCTGAGAAAAAACAAGTGCAGAAATTCCATACCGACGATTCGTCCCTACCCAGATCTGGGTCGTGTTTCTGATTGGTTGAAGCACATTTTCAACCAATCAAAAGCCCTACCCAGATCTGGCTAGTGATACGTCATCAGTATGGAATTTCTGCCCTCCTTTTTCAGACGTCATTTCTCGGGAAGTCGCTAAAAGTCGACTGTCTTCTCAGACTAGATTTTAAAACGTGCATAAAATTAAGTCTTTCTTTCTCGCCTGTACACCATACTAGCTACGTTTTGAATTAAGTATGCAGCAGCCATTGCGTCCTCCCCCCTTCCCCCGCTCTTTCATGATCCTTGTTTCTTTCTCTCCTCTTTTATCCTTTTATTTTTCGCCTTTGAGGTGTGTTTATGCTTTTTGGACCGATAAGAACTGTAGTTTTGGCTTTCATCAGGCCATGGTTAAATAAATCACAGTTTTTTTGTTTTCAAAACCAGCTAGATATATACCGTATAAGACCAGTAACCCGGTGACATTCTTTTTAAAATAGTACTTCACTATTCTAGTCGCACCTGAGATGGTATTAAGTGCAAATTTTGTTGCGTTAGGGAAACAACTTAATTTTCAAGGTTGCATGAAGAATCGACCTAAAAAGTGCAAATTCATTAGTCGTGTAAGAAACTCTTCCCGTCAATTACACCCCCTAACAACGATCTATTGATTGGTTTCACTGTTCAGTACTTAGCCTTACGCAGCTGGCAAATCTCTCTAGAGAATCCATGATTCGTTTCAAAATCATGTTAAATAAAGTGTCAACTAAGCAAAATCAGACTAAATAACTAACGTACTGGTAATCCCATACAATTTACCAATAAATATACAAGATAGGGTTCCATTTAACACTCTCAAACTAGTTTAGTTTTATCTGTAATATTGAGGGATGTAAAACATGTAACACGATGGTGCGCAATGAATATGTGGTGAATATGTATAAATCTACTGTAGTGTTTAGAATTCTCAATAAAGTGTATATATTTACTGATAATTTATTTTGCATGGTATTGTCTGTAAATCAGCACATATTGGAACGTGGTAATTTTAACATCAAGGCTCGATATATAAAGAAATTGAATATATGGGTAACCTGTCGCAGAGTGTGAAGCAAAATCCAGTTTTATGGATTTGGAACTTGCTATCTTATGACAATTTTTTGGTTTATCCCATGACTTTTTTTAGTGTAACCTATGTCCATGGTTCTCATTTTCATATCAAAAATGTTATTAAATCATTTTCCAGTCGACTCTCTCTTAGCGGACACCATGCTTTATGGACAAGGGGGAGGGTACTACTCGATTATATAAGGCAGCCTTGCAAAGTGCAAAGGGCAGGGTCTTTTGTGCCATTTTGGTCAGTAAACGGGTGTAAATTTCCAACATTGTGATCGGAAACAGAGAATGGTTCGCAAGAGAATCACAAGAGTGTGTTAAAACCATTTTTGCCTAAAACTTACAATGTTCAGAAATTCTTTACTGGTGAGTTGTACCAACCAGAACAGAACAGAACAGAGTCCAACTAAACGCCGATAAGTGCAAAGAACTCAGGATCTCCTTTGCTAAAGAGCAAAGAGTCTTTGATCCCATCATCATAGAAGGAAAGGAGGTAGAGTTAGTTACTAGTACAAGGCTACTAGGCCTTACAATAGCGAACGATCTAACATGGAACGACCATGTAACTGAAATAACCAAAAAGGCTAGCAAGAGACTCTATTTCCTAACTCAGTTAAAGAGAGCGGGAGTTCCGAAACAAGATCTAGTACTGTTCTACGTATCGTGTGTGAGATCTGTCATTGATTATGCAGCACCTGTCTTTTTCAACGGTCTCCCCCAGTACTTAAAGAAAGAGCTGGTACGGCTCGAGAAAAGAGCAGTATCAATAATAACCTCAGGAAAGTGCAACTCGGCAATAGAAGTGGGGTTAACACCCATTTTGGAGCATTATTACGTATTATGCAGCAGGCTTTTTGATAACATTGTCAGTGATCCAAACCATAAATTGAAGGCGCTCCTTCCACCTGACTATGACAACTCACGCTATAACCTAAGACGACAGCGCCATTTTAATATGCCAAAGCTTTGTACGAACAGAACAAGTAATACTCTTATATATGCGATGTCGAAACAGTCCGGGCTGTAATTTTATTCCACATATTCATGCTTTATATTTTAACATATTTTAATATGAATGTATTATATAGAATTTTTAATATTATCTTAAAAATCAGTTTTGGCTTATTATCTAGGATTCATTTGTAATTTTCAACTATTGTAAAGTTTTTGTAAATAATTGCGTAATTCAGCCTTTGACTGCGATGCAGTTTTAATAAATAAACTATCTATCTATCCAGATCTGGGTAATGTTTATGATTAGTTGAAGCAAATTTCCCCGCGGGGCATGAGCAATCAGAAGTACCACCCAGATCTGGATAGTGATATGGCGGGAATTTCTGCGCTCGTTCATACCTAGTCCCATTCTCGTCCCCAGAGCCTCTTGGGGGCCCTGAGCATAAGGACAAGGAGGCTCTGGGGACACTGGATTTGAAGTCCTAGACTTTAGGAGTTCCCGTCATTTCTGATCATCTACAAAATTTCTAATAGCATTAACTTGCTCTTGCCAAAAGTGTCAATGACTGTTAATTTAGGTAATTCAAAGCTTTTAAGGAGAACCCTCCAACTTACTTTTGAATCGGAAATGACCGGAAGTCCTAAAATCTACGACTTCAAATCCTGTATCCCCAGAACCTACTGTTCCTCATGCTCAGGCCCCCAGGAGGCTCTCGGGACGACAATACCTAGTCCCGGTTCGGCGTCCTCCCAGGCCTTCTCGGTCAATGCATTTCGGTGACATATCGGAGACGAACGTGACCCGGAACGCATAAGTCGAGGGGAATAATGATGTTTAGGGACTAGGCAAAGGTCGTTCCGCTTCAGACGTCATTTCGCGGGGAAACCGTACGGGTGATGGCGTCGCAAAATGTCGGCCATCTTCTCAGAAGTTAATTTGCGTGAGCATGAGAATCTCGGGCTGCACGCAAATGAGTTATAGCTAGCCAGTCAGTGGAGCGAACGATGTGTTCAGTCGTGAGGTAAAAAACAAAATACTAATTCCAAATAAAAAATGACGTTTTTTCCATGTGAGAAAAACTATACGTTCAGTCAAACCTCAAAAGCCGCAGCGGTGTGTGCCGAGTTTCGCTCCAAGTTGCCCGCCTTTTATAACGCGGGTCACTAGTCCGAAAACCTGAATAAAAAGCAAGTAAGTTTGAGTTGCACTTTTAGTTGGAGCTCTTAAGTCTCCTGTTGAGATTCTTCACACTGGCCATTTCACTCACATTTTTGTCGTTTTCGTGGGAGTGCTTCAGGGAGCATGAAAACACTGTTGAGGGCTTGTTCCTACCCCCCCCGGTTTTAGAGCTGTTTTTTTTAGAAACAAGGTAAAAGATGACTTTTTAATGCATGACCAGAACCTAAATACCCCATTCTCTGGTGCTCTGTAAGCACATGAGCCCTTCAATGGCTTGTTTGATCATTTTGTTGCTGTGTTGTTCCTGTGTCCTGTTTTGTTACCGCTTTGTTCCTGTGTGCAGTCGTGCAGAGGAAAGTCATACAAGTCAATTTTTTTCGTTGTTTCATACCATATTTGCAGGAACACGGTTGTGTTGAGATCCAGAAATTTTGCTACCATGGCAACGTGACACAAGGGCTTATCCCCCATACACACCCTATTCCATAGGTAATTCGTTTCGAGTTATTTTTAATACCATAGATCCCAAGGGGGGTTAGACAACAGCCAATCGCAAAGCGTCAATGTGTTCCACGTAGATGACCCACGCTCAGAGCCGCGTGCCCTTCACGAATTGACGCAGTAAAAAATGGCCGAAGACGCGGAGAGCGATATTGCTATTTGTTTGGTCGACGAAAACGACTAAAGAGAGATTTCTGCTAAAGCTGTGTCAGCGAAAAGGAAATTAAAAAAGAATCGCCCTTCCTCTCTTGAATAGAGCTAACAGTACAGCAGGGAAATCCTTAACACACTGAATATTCTCTCAGGATCATTTATAATTTACAGTTTGAAGAGAGCAATTTCTGGTTTGATATTTATTCTTTTATTAGTCTTTTATTATTCAACAAAAATAATACTTGGCGTCCTACTTGCTTTATTATACAAACGACCGGTTTCAATAGACCGGCGAAATTTCTCATTTCATTAAAGCACTGAGGTTACGACAACTTCGAGTTAACCTGATTTCACTGCGGGTTGTCAAAGAGTCTAGCGATTTCCTTTTCCCAGGTGAGCGCCGACTCATTTCCCTTCAATATTCAGAAATGCTCTCGATCTTTTTACGCTTCTATTGCCTTTTGCCCGACATGTTTTGCACGGCGTTTAGTCAGGCAGAACCTCCACGAAACACCCACGCAGCGCGCGAGGTAACTTTATCCCGATTCTAAAAATAACTCGAGACGAATTACCTATGGAACAGGGTGTGTATGGGGGATGGCTTCTCTCTCGACCCCTTTATCCTCTCTTGGTTGTATTTAATAATCATTGCTTGGCGATTTTAGATACACGTGCACTCGCAGCTGGTTAATTTGTCAAATATTCTTACAAACAGAAAATGTTTCTGACCATGATCTTGGGTAATAGCTAAAGTGCTTGCCCAGAACGTTAATCTAACTTCAGAGAAGCGCTCAGTACTCTTTGGTAATCTTAACAAAAGGTCTATTTAGGCGTTAGGGGTGGGAGGGGGGACATGAAATGTTCTGAGCTCGCCTCATGAAAATTCGAAACACAATTTAGTAAAGATGAAAAATTGATCGACGGGCCAGCTGTATCTTCCATGCACTTAATTAGCCTCACGACGTTTTTTGTTTGTTTTTGTTTGAATGAATTGTCTGAATTTTCGTAAGCTTTTTAAATTAGTAGGAAACAGTGTTTTTAAGGATCTGATCGATCGATAGCAAAATATCCGATAAATAGAACAATTTGAGTTACAGAAAAAGAAACCTCTAATCAAAAGATTCTGATCTATTAACCCATGCATAATTTTTCTTTAAAGCAAAAGTTAATATCTGTCTTTTACTATAATAGCTTGTAACCCGGTTTATAATTAGCTATATCTTATAAAATAAGACCTCCCTTCTTTTCAGCTGTCGGTAGTTTTGCCAAAATGTTTAATTGAACTGAAGTCTATTGACTTTCAGTTTAATACTCGTTTGCTGCGTGAGTTTACATGGCATTATACTCGCTGTTGGTTAAAATTTTCTCACAAACAGAAAACGGTTACCACGATGTCCTTGGGTAATAGCGATAGAGAACATTGGATTAATGAGTTTTTAATAATATCTTGTCAAAACGAGTACACAGGGTGGGGGCTAAAAATGTCGAAAGCTCGCCTCTATTACTTCTTTCCCAAATTTACCCGTATGAAAGTAGGCAACAAAATTCAACAAAAATGAAAAATTGAATGAGATATAAAAAAATAGATATATTTGATCTAGTTAATTCTAGTTAATACATTTCAAACAAACGAAAATAAAATTCGTTGGTGTTCGCTTGAAGCACAGAGGGTAAGATTGATGTCTCTTCGTCTCTCGTTTAACGCGAAAAAAGTCGACAGGAGTAAAATCGACACAGTGCACATGTTTTATAGACATAAACACTATGCTTCTGCATATGTGCATACAGTTTTTCCTTCAGTTCTTTCCTACTTTCCCTCCAAACCAGCAAAGCCAGTCGATGGATGACATAAAATTGAACGCTTGTGCTGAGATCAATAACAAACAAAACTATTTGCCTTCTTATTTTTTATTGAATTTGGTATTAGAAATAACATGGGCGAAGAATAATTCCTTACGAAAAATAGTAAACAAATTTAAAGATAAAAGTGAAAGGACTTATTGGGATTATTTGGTTCATTTGTTATAACTTTTCTCCAGCTGCAGCGATTCCACTCACTTAAACATAGGACACCCACGCATCGTCTTTCTAAAAAGTGTTTTCGGATAGTCCAATTTTAAGAAAAGGAAAGAACTCCATTCGATTAGAAAAAACTACCGCACAGTCAACTTACGTATGATGGAAAACTTAAGCGGGTTCAGTTCTTTTCCGAGAAATAAAACGATTTTTAATAGGGCCGGAATAATATCATGCCGGGTAGGTTTTGGAAGTATATAAATCAGCTGTCGACTTGTTTCTCTTAATGACATCTTTTCAAACTAGCAAAGAATGACCAGTCATTTGTTTTTCTTAACTGAGGCGTTACAAACAGTCTAAGCGGCCTCATATTCGTTGATAAAAGAAAAATACATGAAAATAAAACTATATGCTAGTTACTACTGGTATCACATTTAAAGTTGCATTCTGCATGACATTGTGTAATACGGAGTGAATTTTTTATTTAGAACCCCGAGGCCTTGATGAATTGACCTTGCTAGCGCTATCGCTCGGTTAATACATCTTTTTTATTTCTCCAGACTTAAAAAAAAATCTTTTAGACTTTTGAGGATAAAATGTCTATCATGAGCCCCCAGAATTTTCCTATTTACATGGTGTGTACTGTTTGTTACACCTGCGGGAATTATACTGAAATGGATCCGATATCGAAAACTATTCAATTTCGAAGGAATTAATTCATTGATAGAATGGGTGTGCGCCTTGTTTTACCTTAACTGATACAAAGAGGCAAAATTGACATTTCAAGCAATTGCGTTTTTTGTCCTCCTTCATAAAATAAATAACACTACTGCATGATCAGAGCTGAAATACCCCATTCTCTGGTGCTCTCTGTAAGCACATGTGCCCCACAATGGCTTGTCTGGTCATTTTGTTGATGTGTTGGTCCTGCGTCCTGTTTTGTTACCGCCTTTTTTTCGTTTTTTCCTACCATATTTGCAGGAACACAGTTGTGTTGAGATCCAGAAATTTTGCTACCATGGCAACGTGCCACAACGGCTTATCCTCTCTGTCGACTTTCAGCTGAATTCAATTATCATTGCTTGGCGATTTTAGATAGAAATGCACTCGCAGCTGGTTAATTTGTCAGGTATTCTTACAAACAGAAAATGTTTACCATGATCTTGGGTAATAGCTAGAGTGCTTGCCCAGAACGTTAATCTAACTTCAGAGAAACGCTCTGAGTACTCTTTGGTAATCTCAACAAAACGTCTATTTGGGGATCAGGGGTGGGAGGAGGGGACATGATATGTCCTGAACTCGCCTCATGAAAATTCGAAACACAATTTAGTAAAGATGGCTTTGGCATCTTATTATCATTAACTTGTGCTTTGTGTACTTAATTATCAATAAGAATAAAGAATTAATTGATCGACGATCGACGGGCCAGCTGTATCTTCCATGCACTCAATTAGCCTCACGACGTTTTTTGTTTGTTTTTGTTTGAATGAATTGTCTGAATTTTCGTAAGCTTTTTAAATTAGTAGGAAACAGTGTTTTTAAGGATCTGATCGATCGATAGCAAAATATCCGATAAATAGAACAATTTGAGTTACAGAAAGAGAAACCTCTAATCAAAAGATTCTGATCTATTAACTCATGCATAATTTTTCTTTATAGCAAAAGTTAATATCTGTCTTTTACTATAATAGCTTGTAACCCGGTTTATAATTAGCTATATCTTATAAAAATAGACCTCCCTTCTTTTCAGCTGTCTGTAGTTTTGTCAAAATGTTTAATTGAACTGAAGTCTATTGACTTTCAGTTTAATACTCGTTTGCTGCGTGAGTTTACATGGCATTATACTCGCTGTTGGTTAAAATTTTCTCACAAACAGAAAACGGTTACCACGATGTCCTTGGGTAATAGCGATAGGGAACATTGGATTAATGAGTTTTTAATAATATCTTGTCAAAACGAGTACACAGGGTGGGGGCTAAAAATGTCGAAAGCTCGCCTCTATTACTTCTTTCTCAAATTTACCCGTATGAAAATAGGCAACAAAATTCAACAAATATGAAAAATTGAATGAGACAAAAAAAAAAGCTGTATTTGCTCTAGTTAATTCTAGTTAATACATTTGAAACTAACCAAAATAAAATTCGTTGGTGTTCGCTTGAAGCACAGAGGGTAAGATTGATGTCTCTTCGTCTCTCGTTTAACGCGAAAAAAGTCGACAGGAGTAATTATAAAAGCGACAGAGTACACATGTGCTCCTGCATATGTGCACACAGTTTTTCCTTCAGTTCTTTCCAGCTTTTCCCTCCAAATCATCAAAGCCAGTCGATGGATGAAATAAAATTGAACGCTTCTGCTGAGATCAATAACAAACAAAACTTTTGCCTTCTTATTTTTTATTAAATTTTGTATTAGAAATAACATGAGCAAAAAATAATTCCTTACGAAAAATAGTAAACAAATTTAAAGATAAAAGTTGAAGGAATTATTCGGATTATTTGTTTCATTTGTTATAACTTTTCTCTAGCTGGAGCGATTCTGCTCACTTAAACATAGGACACCCACGCATCGTCTTTCTAAAAAGTGTTTTCGGATAGTCAAATTTAAGAAAAGGAAAAAAGCCCATTCGATTTCAAAAAGCTACCGCACAGTCAACTTACGTATGATGGAAAACTTAAGCGGGTTCAGTTCTTTTCCGAAAAATAAAACGATTTTTAATAGGGCCGGAATAACATCATGCAGGTACGTTTTGGAAGTATATAAATCAGCTGTCGAATTGGAGGCCAAATTTTGTTTCTCTTAATAAGATATTTTCAAACTAGAAAAGAATGACCAGTTACTTAGTTTTCTTAACTGAGGCGTTACAACCAGTCTAAGCGGCCTCATATTGACCGTTAATAAAAGAAAAATACATGAAAATAAAATTATATGCTAGTTGCTATTGGTATCACACTAAAAGTTGCATTTCTGCATGACATTGTGTAATACGGAGTGAATATTTTATTTAGAACCTCGAGGCCTTGATGTATTGACCTTGCTAGCGCTATCGCTCGGTTAATACATCCTCTTTAGTTCTTTAGAGTAAAAAAATACTTTTGTGGATAAAATTTCTATCATGTACCACCAGAATTTTCCTATTTACGTGGTGTGTACTGTTTGTTACACCTGCTGGAATACTGAAATGCATCCCATATCGAAAACGATTCAGTTTCGAAGGAATTGATAGAATCGGGCGTGCGCCTTGTTTTACGTTAACTGATACGAAAAAGAGGCAAAATTGACATTTCAAGCAATTGCGTTTTCTGTTCTCCTTTAAAACTAAAGATGTCCATGTCAATTTTAAAAACTGTTTCATATTTGTTGCAGTTGTTTTTATCCATTGCCCTTCTTTTTTATTAACTCGCTATTCGTAATTTTTGAAAATGTAGTAATTGGTATAGAGCCTTGCCTCTCGCACCTTGCCAGAGATGGCTATAGTCGCAGGATAATCATAAGTGAAATTAAGTTGACCCTAAACGATCTAGCGGTATTTGGAGTAACGGCTAATAACTGACTGCTAAATTAAAACTATGATGAATTTTAAAACATCTCTGTTTCTCTTCCTTGCGCTAATTACTGTCACAATAACGCCGTCAGTTTCTGCATAAGACTACCAGTTTGTTTTAATTAATATGTGGGACGTTCAGGTTCCGCTTGTTAATTGATGTTAAGAACTATATTTTTTTTGGACTGAAAGTTGTTAAACAATATATGTTTATCCTTGCTGTTAACGATAAAACTATTTACCGATGTTCATAGTTGACCTCAGCAACTTATCAATCGAAACATATTCTAGAATTTTGAAACTATCCTTACTTTCGACCTACGTTTCCATTTCCTTGGCATGGACAGACACCTCAGTTACGAACTTTCATTAAATTTTAACTATATAGTAAACGAGGGCGAAACATTAAGCAAACGTAAATTTACATGGCAGCATCCTCTTTCCTATGCTAATTCTACGCTGGCTCAGTGGTAACTTAATTTAAAATGCGTGTTTGTAATAACCATTAGGTCATTAACATTTCGCAATTTTTAGAGATTAACTTTTTGATATGCGACCATTATGAAAGCGTTTTATCAGAATGCCCTGTGAAACTTCGCAGTGCTGCGGTAGAGAAAAGCTGCACTTCTTTTCAACAGCAAAGTATTTATATTCACTATTCAACAAGAGACAAATTTTGTGAATTCCAATGTCCCCAACCTCATTGTTCGCCAAAACGGCAACGAGCTTTTTAATATTTTCCTATCCTCTGCATTAGCTTACACTGGCAGGACAATAAGTCAATCACTGAAAGGATACGCTTCAATCGAGCTCAAAGTATTAATTCACTTCCTATATACAAAATTATAAAATACTTGTATTCTGGGTAGAATGTATTTCGTAGAGCGCTCAATTCATTTAATTGAAGGGCATTGACTATTTAAAATAATCACAGGAGTTCAGGCTTCAGGAGTAATCATTGATTGTTTATTGCGACAGTGCTGTGTGGTCCTACAATTTCTGACCATACGAAACAGCACTGTCGCAATAAACAATTAATGATTACTCCTGAAGCCTAAACATCTGTGATTATTAATAAAAAAAGGATATATATATTTATGAACCCTACAAATTTTACCCTAGAACTTCCTTTACGCAGACACACCCTGTTCACGAAAACAATGCTGTAATATTGCAGAGATAAGTAACATGATTTCCTCACTCATTTTCTGCTTTGTCGTTGGCGCAGTTTTAGCAGCCGAAGAAGACTCTAGGTCTGCCTACATCAAAACGCAAGAGAACAAGCGTTTACATGGCTATGTTGTCAAGAAAATAGATTCTACGGATGAAATGTCGTGCAGTCAAGCATGTTTAAGACATTCTTGGTGTACCTCTTCTAACTTCAAAGAGTCCTCTGGCAATTGTGAACTGAACAAGCATGAGTTCTCAACAACTGACGATGACACCAAGCTCACTGATAATCCAGGCATAACGTTTTCAATCTTTCTTAAGGTAAGAAAAGTTCTGAATTTTCATTGCTTAGACAACAAGGGCGTGCCCTGTGCAGACGAGAATAATTTCTGCGTGCGAGAAGAAATAGACTCCTGCACCCAGGCTAAGGCAACAACTGTTCAAGCGAAGCTAAGTAAAAAAATAGAAATTTGGTAAAACAGTAAAGTTGAGTTGTTGTAAAAGAGCATTAGCTAGCACTCGCATTTCAGTCATATGTTTCGTATGGGAGCGAGCCATGTTTTACTTTCTTAAATTTTTCAGTTCCGCAAAATCATTATCGAAGGCAATGTTTTCTTCCCTAACAAGAGACTTACATGTTTTGAAAAAAAAAAATTAAGTTAAGAAAAGTATAGAGTGCAAACAACCATAAATGTTGAAAAAAGAGGAACGTAGAGACGCCAATTTATCAGTGGAATTTTTATGTTCAAC
The DNA here is from genome assembly GCF_958299795.1 of Porites lutea. NCBI lineage: Eukaryota > Metazoa > Cnidaria > Anthozoa > Scleractinia > Poritidae > Porites > Porites lutea. Next base: position 15,078,227 of record NC_133208.1, on the reverse strand, counting down.
GTTAGATTTGCTTTGGGGTCATCCACTAGATTAGGCTTTTCTATTTGGATGATCCCAACTCGCTCTCCATTTTGTTGTTACCATTTTTCTTTTATTCCTTAGTTGTACTGTGTTTAGATGCCTATGTAAATTTAACCTTTATGTCATGTAAAACTGAGCTGAGTTTCATAAATCATCTTGTCATCTTGTCTTGTAATCTTGTGCCGTTAAAATGTTGAGGGATCAGTCTCGCTACCTGCA
>NC_133208.1:15030487-15072987 GCF_958299795.1 Porites lutea | reverse complement strand
ACAATTAAAGTCGATTACATTTAAGCCTTCTACGCAGGGGTCATGTTGTCCAATTTTTTCTTAGCCACTTCCTTTGCCCAGGCGATCAAAGAAAAGGATAATCATCAAAGAAAATGATTTTCTGTGAACGAAAGTTCGACAAAATGAAAGAATCATTTCTGAGTTGAATTAAATTCACATAAATAAATCAATACATTCTTTTTACTGTTTGCAGACATAAACGAGTGTGAGACGGGAAAGCATCGCGGTGACTCGCGTGCTTTCTGTAACAACACTAAAGGCTTATACAATTGTACATGCAAACCAGGATATTTTGGAAATGGCTTTAACTGCACAGGTAACTATCGTAGCAATAACCCTGATAGCAAAAACCTTATTATCACATGAAAAAACTTGGAATGAACTCCCAGACAATGTGGTTGGAGTAATCAATGATAAAGGATTCCACAGAGCCATTTAAATGCCGTGTTAATCACCATCCTTTAGCGTCCTGATTTATTTCTATGTATTCATCAGGTTTTATCATACTATGAGGGGGAAGGGGTTGCGATCCAAGGAGGAGACGGACAAATCGTGGCTGGAGGCACAAGTCTCTCGGGCGAAAAAAGATTGTCGGAAACTGCATTACGAGCGTTTTCAAAAACCATGGATATTTCTCAAATTTGTTAACTTCAAAATTGATTTTTTGGCCAAGAGACTATCTACTATATTTTACTGTTTTTGAGAAGGACAATGTCAATGTCACTATTGAAAAATGCAAATTAGAAAGAAAGTCGTTAGTCAGTATTATTGACTAGGTTTGATATTTCAATAGTGCAACAAGTTCAAGCCTTCTTGAATGCTTCTTATTAACAAACGGATCAACGACTCCTTTCAGATCAATGTCTGTTAGTTAGCCGGATCGATGTGCCGCATATAACCAGCCAGAAAACAGCTGGCTGATTTTTTCATCTAACTCATAGACAAAGGACTACAAATTCTTTCTTATACTTTACGAAGGCTAAAATACGTTTTGTGGAAAACGAGAGTTAGGCTTGTTGTCAACTGTTTCACAGTATTTTAAATTACACAATCAGTGAATTAGCGAGGAAAGTTCAATACTATAGATTTTCACTTTGTTTTATATCGTTGATAAGGAGATAAGAATAGGGTGATACGAATGGGTTGATTCTTCAGGTCCATACTTAATGTTTAAAGAATATTTTCTATATTCGACAACCAATCATTAGCTGGATACGCAGTTTTTGTCACAGCTTTTTTGAGTTTTTCTTGGTGTTGCGAAACTATATCGTAGGCTGGCTCTAGCCTGAGTATCAGGCCTTTGTCCTTAGTGGTGAGGGGAAAGGAGATTTGATATTTCACACGAATGAATAGGAATGATATCTGGGGAGGGGGAAGGCAAAAGGCAATAAAGAATCATTAAAACAATTAACCTAAAACTGTCGGTTCCGCCACACTTGTCGAAATTCATTATGTCATGGCTATTGTCACGTTAATTTTTACGTAATTTAAATTATTCTTTATTATTTTCAGAATTTATGAACTCGTCGATTTTGAACAGCAGTGATTGCTATTTTCGTCATTTGGGTAATTTTCTGGAGAATGCGGTTGGGGACAATTCTCACTGGTTGCTGTGCTGGCGTGCTACATTACATGGCTGGAATATCAGTCAGTTTCACAGTCGCTGCGATGGAAAAAACGACACTGTTACCATCATAAGGAAAGGGAAATTCATCTTTGGCGGATATACGGATATTCCTTGGGGTAAAAAAAAAATAATAATAATTCCCTTATTTTATCATCCTTTTTTACCGCAATGTTACAGCTTTACAATTCTGATCTACTTACACTGTTTATTGAGAATTTAACCCTTCGTTTATAAGGTTGAAACGTCACTCTGGGTCAGCTTTCATCTTGTAAGGATGGTGAGGTGTTTTATTTGTCTTAATGACTCTCTTCTGGGTCTTCACCCCCTTGAAACATCAGGTCATTGCTAATAGCCCACGTTCAATAAATTCTAAATTACTCCGAGGCTTTAGGGACAAAATTGCAAATTTTTCACGACTCCATCCAGAGGAGACTTGAGCACAAAGAATACTAAACAAAATATAGAGAAATATGAAAGCCTCGGACTCTTGTTAGAATTTTGATATATCGAACGTGGGCTATTATATCAACAGTGGCGCTTCTAATGGAGTACCCTCTTATTTTTAATCCAAACCGAAGTAAAAAAAAACTATTTTTTTTTTCTTGAGCTCAGTAGCCACGATTAACTCAAGGTCTCGATGAACCCCACGTACCTATCCCCAGCAACGTTCGTTAAGGCTTCGATCGGTCTGTTCTCACAATAAGGTCTCCTTCAAGGAGATTGAAGTCTAGCTCCCTTTCCTTGGCGCGTGAGTTGTGACAGGTCTGTGAATGCGATCTGACAGGCATTGGATTGCAAAAAAAAAAGCGGATCGTGCTAATTCAAAGGCAAAGAAGCTAAGTGTAGTGATGCCGGTAAATGCATCAAGCAGCTACTAAATCCCGTTACAGTGTGTGTTGTGTGTCCTAAGAGAATATGCACAGCAAACCATTTTTCATACGGACAGTCAGTAAAGCCTGGCCACGTGTCCTTGCTGTATACATTTCAGTATTAGAGTGGTGGGCCAACAAGACTGTCGGTAATAAAACGGGGTCCGCATGTCCGTATCAGTCCATATGTTCGGTGCCGATCCAATGGGAAGGTTCTAATTTACACGTAAAGCAGAATCAGTTTATTGCTATTCTGAGAAATCTCTATAGAGAAGAGAAGTCGTTATGTCACGTTCACATGGCAGCAAAATTTCTAGATGACAACAATACCGACAATTCACTTAAAAAGTGAATTCACACTGTTTCACAGTTAATCGATCGTATTCATTTTCATTTAATTTGTCAAATTTTCTGGGGTTGAATCCGAAGGGACCGTATTTAAGTTTAGAAAAAGAAAAAGAAAATTTTTGTGCTGTGTTTACCTACTCAGTAAAGCAGGCTTGTGAAATTAGGAAGTTTCATGTCGCAGTCGTTCAACAGCGGCTGAGAAATGTACAAAAAGCGTGATGCGCGTGCAAAGTTGTGGTTTTGCTTAATATAAATTTATTGCTTTTTAACTGTTCTCGTTGCTGTCGCCGTCGTCGATGCTTAAACTCCCTATTGTTGAGATCCAGAAATTTTGCTACCATGGTAACGTGACGTCATATTTCTCCTCTCTATTTAACAATTATTCCTCGAGGCCGAATGGTCTCTGAGTCAATAGCCCATGAGGCCGAAGGCCGAAGGGGCTATCATGACTTAAAGCCCATTCGGACTCGAGGAATAATTGTTTTAGTAAAATCCAACTATTTGGTCAAAAATATCGAGACAAAACAACTTTAGCTAGTTAAAGCTAGACTTTAATCCTTTTTTGCCGCCAAAAAGCCTGCGGTTTTCGCTACTAGTGGGCAAAAACATATAGCCTAGTAGTAGCTCTGTCACGTTATCCGCGAGATATGACATTTTAATTAGTTACATTCAAGGACTCTTTTTTCTTTCGTGATTGTAACATTGATTATTTTATTGCATGATCATCGTATATCCGTTTTTTGGCTAGGCGTACAAAGCTTTATTCAGTTTTATTTCCTTTACGTCAGAAGGCATGCGTTAGATTATTCTTTTCCTAAGCACGTTTATTCAGTTGTAAGAAGTCCATCACAGTGTAAGGAGCTTTTGGAGAACTTTCGGAGTTATTACAACTGTAGGAGATTTGGAGTTCTTTTAACCCCTGGAGTCAAGATCAGACGTAAGTCACGCTTGTAATTCAGTAGTTTGTTTTTCTTTCTTTTTTCGTGCACGGAGCATTATCTTAGTTTTCTTTTCTTCTGACGTAAAAATCGCACGTTTCTTTCTAGTTTTCACCGCAAGTGCTGTAAATAGTCGGACTAGCCTGATTTTAATAAACGTCATTGAATCTTGCTGACCGCCTAGTGCTTCACTGTGGTTGACCTGGCGAACTCCAGTGCCTAACGCCACGCGTCTACGACACTGGGAACGCGAAAGTGAAAAGTCTGATCCATCAACATCAGAGGCTTAAGAGGTAAGCCGTATGTAACCGTATTTAAAACCGAAGTCACGAAAAGATGGCAAACAAAAACATTGACGGAGTCACGGAGAGTGGAGTTAGGGGAAGTAAAAGAAAAATACAATTGACACCTAAGGCCCTTCAAAACGCCACAGAAGATAAACGGAGAGAAATCCTTAAGTCGCGTAGAAGGCTCTTAATTATCATGCGATTAGTTGAAGAGACTACTGATGACACCGATATCAAGACCATAGCGAGCGACCTCACGGCCGCCGCGGGAGAGTTTGGAAGCCTTTTACAAGGCCTACTTAGCCTGTATGAGCAGGATCTTCACGGCGAATTTATAGATGGAGACCAACTCAAGGAGGAAAACGAGACCTTAAAACGAGCCCTCCTACTTATAGATAGTTTAAAAAATAGAATTGCTAGACAATCCGACGAATTGTTGGAGACAAGATCTGTTTACTCTCGTCATTCTTCGCGCCGCTCATTAGTCTCTAGTACTAGCAGCAGCGTTGCAAGATTGCAAGCACTAGCCGATGCGAGAGCCGCAAGTCAAGAAGCTCAGTACACGCGCCTCATAGCAGAAAAAGAGCTCGAGCGCAGAACGCGTGACGCCGAGGCGGAAAGGATTCGGCAACAAGAAAAAGCGCGATACGAAAAGGAGTTAAAGATTCTAGGAGCAGATAAAAAAGCCGCTGTAGCAAATGCGAAGCTAAAAGTATTTGAGGAAGCCCTATTAGAACAGGAGTTGGAGAGAGATTCCGAATTGCCATCACTTGAAGTTCCCGGAATAAAAAACGAAGAGCGCACTTCACAATGGGTTCATTCCTCTCGCACGCTTAATCCCCCACCCGCGGATTATCGATCACGCCCCGGACGTACACATGAATCGTCAAATGCCTTAGAACAATCAAAGCCTTTATCGCCTTCAGTAGTACCGAAAAGTCAATCTTTCAGTCAAGATCTGCCAAATAAGAAAGCGCAACAAGATACTCCCTTTAATAGAGAGCCAATTAGCACATCAACCCCCTTAATAGACGTCACCGGAAGCCAGCTAATTGAGACATTGACATCGGTAAACCAGCAAATTGTCGCCGGACTCGCGCGTCAAAATCTGCCTAAATGCCACCCTGACGTTTTTAGCGGGGACCCCACGCTTTTTCACCCGTGGAAAGCAGCGTTTAAAGCCATGATAACGGATGTCAGCGTATCCCCCGTCCAAGAGATAAACTACCTGCGTAGTTTTACAAGCGGAGAGCCTCAAAAACTTGTTGACAATTATCGAAAAAGGAAACATCATGACCCCTGTGGGCTATTGAAAAACCTCTGGGCGGAATTGGAGAGGCGTTTCGGCAGCGCAGCGACAATTACTAATGCACTACTGGAGCGAATGCACGTGCTTGCCGCGTTCAGAGAAAGTGAAAATGACAAGCTTCAAGAATTTGCCGACCTCTGCGCCGATGTAACCAGCCAAATATCCTGCCTGCCTGGCCTCGCGTGTCTCAACTTCCCCAATGCAATACAACCGATCGCAGCTAAGCTACCACCGTCGCTTCGCGGGAAATGGGAGAAAGAACTAGCTAAATTCTCGGAGAACAATGGAGACGCCTATCCTGGCTTTCACGTTTTCTCGGAAGTTGTTCAAAAACATGCTAGGATAAAAAACAATCCAAACATTAACATCGGAGCTAGACTTGTCAATCCTCCTATCCAAACGCCGAGTCGCGCAGGACAGAACAAAAAGGCGCTTAAAACACACACTGACCCCAATGATTCAAACGCACCAACAAGAGAAAGGGAGACAAAACGGTGCCCATTCCACGACAGAGACGGACACAGCTTAGAGGAGTGCAAAGCCTTCGCTGCAAAAACATTAGAGGAGAAGACTGAATGGATCCTTCAGGCTGGACTTTGCTATCGCTGTCTGTCCGAAGGCCACAGAGCAAAGGATTGCAGACAAACGATCAAATGCAGTATATGCAAGGACAAACGTCACAACGCACTCCTCCACAAAGAGAAGCTGAAGAAACCCGAAGGTGGAGATTCGGTCGACACGAAATGCACGTCCCTGTGTGGAGCTAGCGAGGGCGGCGTCTCATGCAGTAAACTAGTACTGGTTGATGTCGTCAGCAAAGAGAGACCGAAAAGTATTTGTAGAGTCTATGCGATTATTGACGATCAAAGCAACTCGTCCTTAATCACCAGCGAACTTGCCGATGAATTAGGAGCAACCGGCCCAGAAGAAAAATATTACCTAACTACATGCAGCGGCGAGAAAGAGGCAAAGTATGGACGACGCGTGACAGGTGTAGTCCTTAAATCCTTAAAGGGAACGGAGTCAGAACTGCCCACCCTCATCGAATGCAATAACATCCCTCGCGATAAACAAGAGATTCCAACACCGGAGATGGCGAGGAGATTCCCACACCTCAGCGATATCGCGAACGAAATCCCGCAGCTCGATGAAAATGCCGAAATTCACCTGCTTATCGGACGAGATGCCCCAGAGTTGCTTAAAGTGAGGGAGTTCAGAAACGGGCCGAAAGGAGCCCCGTGGGCTCAAAAGACATCTTTAGGCTGGACGATAATCGGACAGATGTGCCTAGACCTTGTCGGGGGACCCGTGCACGTGCGCGCCTGCCGCACCAGTCTCCTCGCGGCCGATTCGAGGGAGAAGTCGACGGAGACAAACAATTACGAATTCCTGCCATGCCCTAACCAGTTTACAGTAAAAGAGAGCTTTCTCGAGCAAAAGAGAGACCTAGCGGACAACGTGTTCTTTACGAGTCGGGAGGATAACGATGTTAGCTTATCCTGCGAAGATCGCAAATTCTTAGATATCATGGAGACTGGCGTACATAAAAACGAACAAGGGAACTGGGAAATGCCCCTACCCTTCCGCCGTAAAGATCTTCATTTGCCAAACAATCGGAGTCAAGCAGTCAACCGCTTAAATGGCCTCATCCGCACCTTAAAAAGAAAGCCTCAGATGGCAAAAGACTACGTGGAGTTCATGGGGAAGATCATCGAAAAAGGCCACGCCTCCCCGGTACCAATAGAAGAAATTACTAAGCCCCAGTCCGGTCGGGTGTGGTACCTTCCGCACTTTGGGGTTTACCACCCGAAGAAACCAACTCAAATCAGAGTGGTCTTTGACTCTTCAGCCGAATACGAAGGTGTGTCGCTGAACGGAGAGCTGTTATCGGGTCCAGATCTCATGAACAGCCTGTTAGGAGTTCTATTTCGCTTTCGGAGGGAGACAACAGCTGTCATGTGTGACATAGAGCAGATGTTCCATTCCTTTCACGTTGATCCAGAGCACAGAGACTTCCTTCGTTTTCTCTGGTACGAAGACAATACACCCGGCAAACGGATAATAGAGTACCGAATGAATGTTCACCTCTTTGGAAATGGACCAAGCCCAGCAGTTGCTACGTTTGGTTTAAGAAAGACCGCAGCTGACGGCGAGGAGGAGTTTGGAGAAAATGCAACCGAATTTGTGCATCGTAACTTCTACGTTGACGACGGCTTGGCATCACGGCCCACTACCAAAGAAGCAATCGATCTTGTCACCGCGACTCAAGAAATGTTAGCCACCGCTAACCTAAAGCTTCATAAGGTCGTATCCAACTCAGTTGAAGTCATGGAGGCGTTCCCAGCCGAAGACAGAGGAAAGGGAGTACGAGATCTAGATCTTCGGCACGATAGCCTTCCCGCACAACGCTCTCTAGGAGTCTACTGGAACCTTGAGGAAGACACCTTCACGTTCAAGGTCTGCCTTCCCGAAAAGCCATTCACGCGAAGAGGAGTACTATCGGTCGTGAATTCAATTTATGATCCACTAGGCCTCGCAGTGCCAGTCCTACTTGAAGGGAAGTTATTGCTTCAGCAGCTAGTACTCTTGGGGAAGAAAAACAATAAGGAAAAAGCATTAGGATGGGACGACCCTCTACCAGACACGCTATTGTCGCAGTGGCAACGTTGGAGAAATTCGCTTCCTCATTTGGAGAACGTTTCAGTACCCCGCTGCTACCACCCACCTGGTTTCGGGACAATCGTAAGAAGAGAAATTCACGCCTTTTCGGACGCCAGCAAGGACGCGATTGGAGCTTCAATTTACCTAAGACTCTTTAACGATAGAGGAGAAATCTGCACGGCCTTGCTCTTCGGTCAATCAAAGGTAGCACCTGCTCAGACCACAAGCATCCCCCGCCTAGAGTTGTGTGCCGCTGTCCTTGCCTCGCAAGCAGTAAACAAGATCGTAAAGGAGATAGACATGGAGATTAACCAGATCACCTTTTACACGGACTCAAAGGTCGTCCTCGGTTACATCCAAAACGAGAGCCGGAGGTTCTATGTTTACGTCGCTAACCGTGTACAAACAATCCGGAAGATTTCCAGCCCCAAGCAGTGGAAGTATATCGATACGAGCGAGAACCCTGCAGACCTGAGTACACGTTGCCTGAATGCGCAAAGTCTCAAAGGATCGGATTGGTTAACCGGACCAAGCTTCTTAAGAGACCCAAACAGAACAGCAGCAGAAGATGAAGAGGACGAGATTCCACTAAATAGGGACGATCCGGAAGTACGAAAGAACACCGTGAGCCTGAAAACGCAAACCAGCAAACACCATGGTCTTGGAGCAGACAGGTTCTCACGATTTTCGAGCCTTCGTTCCTTGCAACGTGCAATCGCAAATTTGATAGTAGTTATCAGGGAGTTCAAACGGAGAAAGAACAAGAGTCGGGAAGAGATTGAGTCGAAAATATCAAGCAGCAAGAACACAAAACTGATGCGGCAGCCAACAGCAAAGGAACTTCAGGAGGCCATGACAGTAATAATTTGCGCCGTACAAAGTGAAAGCCTTTCAGAAGAATTGAAGTCAGACCGAAGGATTGCAGAGAGCAACGAACCGGAGACTGTTCCAAAGAGTTCGAAGCTGTACCGTTTAGACCCCTTTGTGGATAATAATGGTATTCTACGAGTCGGCGGCCGTCTTCGACGCGCTACTTTAGAGTTTGGAGAAAAGCACCCCGTTCTGATACCGAAGAAAAACCACGTTGCTGATCTGATAACACGTCACTACCACAGACAAGTCCACCACCAAGGTCGTCAGATTACGCACGGTACCATCCGCCAAGCTGGGTACTGGTTGATTGGAGGCCACAATACTGTAGCACGGGAGTTAAACAAGTGTGTTACATGCAAGAAATTGAGAGGACCAGTGATACAACAGCGTATGGCCGACCTACCAGCAGACAGAACAGAAGTAGCCCCTCCCTTCACAAACGTTGGGTTCGACGTTTTCGGCCCCTGGATGATACGTTCTAGGAAGACACGCGGAGGCGCAGCCAACTCCAAACGCTGGGGACTAGTGTTCACTTGTCTAAGTAGCAGAGCGATCCACATCGAACTACTGGAGTCCATGGATGCTAGTTCCTTCATCTGCGCTCTGAGCAGATTCTTTGCACTTCGCGGTCCTGTTTCCATTCTCAGGTGCGATCGGGGTACCAATTTCATTGGTGGAAAGTCGGAGCTGGGAGACGCCCTGAGAGAGATGGACCAACGTCAAGTGAAAGGCTACGTAAAGAACCATGGGCGCGAGTGGATCTTCAACCCATCACATGCCTCACATTTTGGTGGCGCTTGGGAGCGCCAGATAGGCACCATTCGCCATCTATTAGAAGCGATGTTTGCGGAGCTTGGCAGTCATCAACTTACACACGAACTACTCGTAAAGCTTATGGCAGAGGTGACCGCGATAGTCAACGCCCGCCCTATATCTGCTATACCAACAGATGCAGATGAACCTCAACCGCTGTCACCCTCTATGCTTTTGACTATGAAGACACGCCCACTTGGCCCGCCACCTGGCAACTTTGTTCCACCTGACGTCTACGCACGACGCCGTTGGAGACGTGTCCAGTACCTCGCGGACCAATTCTGGATACGATGGAGGCGCGAGTACCTTCAAAGCATGCAGACCAGGACCAAGTGGGAGGAGCCGAAGAGAAATCTACGCACAGGAGACATAGTTCTTGTAAAAGAGGAGGGAGCTTACAGAAATGACTGGCCCATCGGAAGAATTTCAGAAGCCATTGAGAGTGATGACGGACGAGTAAGAAAGGCCCAAGTTGAGATAGTGAGAGGCGCTGCAAAGAAGACGTTTCTGCGACCAATTAAGGAGCTTGTCCTTCTGGTACCCGCACCAGCGGAGTAGTTTCCCTAAACACAGAAGATAATTAAACAGGAGCAAGGATCAGAGATCCTTGGGCGAGGAGTGTCACGTTATCCGCGAGATATGACATTTTAATTAGTTACATTCAAGGACTCTTTTTTCTTTCGTGATTGTAACATTGATTATTTTATTGCATGATCATCGTATATCCGTTTTTTGGCTAGGCGTACAAAGCTTTATTCAGTTTTATTTCCTTTACGTCAGAAGGCATGCGTTAGATTATTCTTTTCCTAAGCACGTTTATTCAGTTGTAAGAAGTCCATCACAGTGTAAGGAGCTTTTGGAGAACTTTCGGAGTTATTACAACTGTAGGAGATTTGGAGTTCTTTTAACCCCTGGAGTCAAGATCAGACGTAAGTCACGCTTGTAATTCAGTAGTTTGTTTTTCTTTCTTTTTTCGTGCACGGAGCATTATCTTAGTTTTCTTTTCTTCTGACGTAAAAATCGCACGTTTCTTTCTAGTTTTCACCGCAAGTGCTGTAAATAGTCGGACTAGCCTGATTTTAATAAACGTCATTGAATCTTGCTGACCGCCTAGTGCTTCACTGTGGTTGACCTGGCGAACTCCAGTGCCTAACGCCACGCGTCTACGACACTGGGAACGCGAAAAGCTCAACCAATCAGAACGCAGCATTGATAACAGAGCACCTTGTTAACCTCGGAAGTTATCGCACCACTAAGAAATTTAATGGCCTTAAAAGTGCAATGCTTGCTAAAACAACTTGAAGCCTTCAGTTTGTTGTTTTCCTGTTCAATTGTTAGGGCTATCGTCAATTACCTTTACCTCAATTGGATTTATTCAATATATTTTATTCGTTTAAATAAGAAGGCAAAAGCAAAGTGAATTCTGGTGGCTATAGAAAAATGACGACATTTTTGATCGTGGAAATGGGCTGTTATATTGTCTGACGAAAGAAAAAGATACATATTGGTAATAAAATGAATTCAAACTTTAAATCCATTTTTTTATTGAAGCAAACGTGAAAGCATATGATTTTTTTTTTGTTTTATTTACTTTTGGTTTCTCAGAATCCAGTGGCAACTGGAGCGCTTCTTCTGAAGCGTTTATTTTTTCGCTGAACAATAATGAAGGCTTGGCACCGTTTGTGAGCCAGGTGGAGAAAGGAATCACAGATTGGGCAATTTACAGGAATTCACAATTTGGTCCATATTTTGGAATTGACGTCATAATTACAGATAACGCCGACGGTAACAGTTTGTCAGAAGCAGTCTTAGGCTATTACTACCCTACTCCACCTGCAGTGCAGAACAGGCACACAGTCCTGGCCGGGACTTGGTACTTCTCACCTGATGAGGTGGAGGTATTTTATCTTGACCCATCCCGCTAAATGCAAGATGACACAAACTATCATATTTATTACCATTAAATCTGAGAGCAAAGCAATGCATTTAATATAACTTTAAACTTCCTATTAATTGCTTTTTTATTGTTGTTGTTGTTGTTTTTGCTTTTTGCCTTTTTTAGAATCCCTAAATATTCAATTGTCTGAAATCTGTTATTAGAATAGTTTGCCTGGTTTGTTTTACTATTTCAACATAGCTGGACTAGTTAGGGTAGAGGAGTGCAGTGCACAATCCTTTGTTTTTTGTTCTCAAATTATAACTGAATAAAGTAACGCGATGTTTCTATTCTTCAGTAATTTCAAAATGATAGGAATGCTAATGAACTTTGTGCACGGTCAGGTACAATAAAAAAAGCTAACAAAAACACATAACAAAGGAGTCTAACGGGTTTCATAACCATTCCACTTTGATATTAATTCTATAATGTGATTTGAATATTTGATTTAGGGCTTTAGGGCCTGAAAAGTTAACGGCACTTTGGAGTTTGGAGACTGTTGCGGCAGGAGCCCTGCCCTGCCCTGCTGGTACTCAGACTTCACCTCATTACTGGTTCGGCCGGAACACATTCCTGGCGGGGTTTCGGCCCTAAGCTGACTTCTCACTTATCTCGTACCCAGATCGCTTGTTGACGAAGCCGTCAATAAGAGATCTGAGTACGAGATAAACTTCTCACCTGATGCATTAGAGATATTTTACATATCTTGCATGATCTATCCCACTAAAACCTAGCCTGTCCACAGGCTTCGTCTCTTCTTTAGCGTGCGAGCACGGACTGCGAGAACCAGCACGAAGGGCGAGAAAAAGCTCATTTCCCCGTCTCATTAGGCTGTTTATTAGATAAGAATACCAGGGATAAGTCTAGTCGTAAATTGTTGTTTTCCTAATAAGCATAAACATAATCCAGATGAAGGCGTTTATACGTTTCACAAACTTTTTTGTGAATTCGATTATCTGAAGTCATTACTTGGTGCATTTACCCATTCATAAAAATGCTTCTGTGGAGTTATGAGGAAGACATGAAACATTTGTCAAATTTCATTAGAAAACTTTTAAAACTTTTAAAACTTGAAAAAGTCGGCCCAGTTTCTTCAAGTTTTTATTCATATGTTCATCCTTGCCATTCTTAGAAACAGACAACAGGGCAACAGTTTCATTGCCGATAGTATAGCCTTAATTGGACCATGACGTTTTGAAATCAATTGATGCGAAGACATGTTTTAGCCTTTAAAAACTGGGGATAGCAAAGAGCAGAAGGACATAGCCTCTTTATATTGTACTGGGCTATGAAAACATGTACGCGCGTAGTTGTTTTAAAAAATCCGCAGCACTTTTTGTTGTAACCGATTATTGGTGCGACTCTTCTTACAGTTAATCATGATCAATTTGATCGAAAAAAAATGGGATGGGCTTTTGGGGTGAAAAAGGCGGATAAGTGATTCAACTAGTCAAGACAATCGACTTAAAGGTTACTGCAGGATCCCATAACCCTGAGTCCTGCATACTGAAATAGCGCTTCACTTCTTAGACTACCCCCCCCCCCCCCCCCCAACCCACACGCCCACAAAGATGTCGATGTATTTTAAGCTTCATGTGTGTATAGGTAATAAAGTTTGTGTGTATTAATAGGAGTTAAAGCAAGGGTTAAACAATCAGGGACGCTGTACCTGACCTTCTCCAAAGGATGACTATCAAACTTAGACCTTATATCTTAACATTGTCTTATACTCATAGTTAATTGCGTTCACTTTACAGCGAGTTGGTATAGTGTTCTTGAGATTTAAGCAACAATTCACGTGGTAATTTTTAAAGAGACGTTTTCTGCGTAAGATCAGACGACACGTTTTCTCTTCTTCTGTTCGCTTTGAAGTTGATCAAGACATTTCATAACACCAGATGGCGAGAGATAAAAACAAGCGCTCGCTGATACCAGTCAGTCATTATTTTTTTTATTTCTGGGAAGAAGAGTTACGCGAGGAGTTACGGAAAGGGAGGCAGGAAGCTTTTATACTGACCCCGTGGGCCAGAACTCTCTCTGTCTTGAGATCTAGCTTAATCCCCTAGAGAGAGATCTGAGTGCTAAATTAATGACACACTATACTCTCAGTCTCACCGAAAACACATGAATAGTGACCGAATACAAGTCTAGGACGGAGGCATTTGCCCTAGCTTGGATTCCGGCAATAAAGAATATTGATTTTGCCGTTTAGGGGCGGAGTGGCACTGCTTGAAGAGGGGTGGTACTGCTGGCAGTAGGGTAGTACCGCTTGACGTAGATCGCTTCATTTCGAACTCGCTGTTTAACTAGTTACCCTCAATGGTTCCTTGTACTTTACCCTTTAAGCCCCAAGATCCACATACACAAATTCTCCAAACTGATCTCCACATATTTCTTTTAAGGATAGTTGAGAGAACTTGGTTTACGATCATAGCGTTCTCTCTTTAGTGATCATTTTATTCTTTCTCATAACCTTCACTCTTGGAGATATACTGATGTTGTTAGGAGAATATTGATGTTGGTCAGTCTTGGGACCTAAAGGGTTAATAAGTACAGAAAGAGAAAACACGAGGGTCATTGTGTTTACAAAGAATCTCTTATTTACTCAGTTTATTTATTTATTGCATGTTTTACTTTATGAGTCTTTATGGCGAATCCACTGTAAGTTGCATTCTTAGGATAGTTTAATATAAGTATAATGTAGCTGGATTTTTGAAAACATAGCTAGCGAAAATTGCAGCCTCTTGATTGAAGAAAGCCAAAACGCTCGTTTCTTAATTCTTGCGTCTGATAAGCTATATAAAATCATACTAAGAAAGGAAAAGGAGAGGGACTTACGAAAATAGAGGGAGGTGGGAGAAAGGAAGGCGGAGAAAAGAAAACACAATGGTTGCACTCTTAGTTTTTATATTGGCTGGAGATGCTGTAGTTTTTGCGATAAAAAACTGGCGGAACGACAATATTTGGTCTTTCAAAAATCTAGCTAGAGAATAGACTGAAGTATTTTAAGAATTTCGTGGTATAGAATAGCCAAAAATATTAAAAGCAATGCTGTGTAGATAGATCATGTCATGGTCTTGTGCTTTTGACGTTGTTGTGATAGTCATATGGGAAAAGATTTACATTGATTCTTCGCGTTGTTTTTGAAACATTAAGTGACATCACCATCTATTACCAGCGGTTGACACACCTTCTTTGATGACGTTATAATTTAAGGCTTTCAAAAGCAACAAGGTCTGTTTTACAAGCACTTCTCTCTTGTCAGTGTAAAGATTTTGTAGCCGTGCAGTTAATGAAAGTAACGTTGAGGTGATCCAAGTTCTTGTGCGGCATGTGTGGTAATTATTGAAAACACCATGAGTAAAAAAGAGAGAGAGCAAATGTTTTATCATCACCTTGTACTCTATTGACAGCTGTGTCTTTCTTGCTGCCCTAGGCTAGTTCCGTTCTCACTAATAAACAATAAAAGTTTCGTACGATGTTACTCCTGTTGCATGATTGATGTGGGGTTGGATGATAGCCGTTCATTATTTTTTGGATGGTCATCAGGGGGTTAGCTGGAATTTTTCCAGAGGCACGCACAATTTACCAAACCCTCCTCCCCTCCCCCCTTACAGCAACGTTTTCATTTCATGATTTATACTGATGAACAGCTACAACTTAATATAGATATTTCTAGCAATCACAATTTTCCGTCTGTCCTCTGTGAATTAGTATATCCTGCAGCCTGCTACCATCTGCGCCCTTCTTCCTGCCTTTTTTCTAAAATGTTCCCACCACTTCTTAATCCTTAACTACACAAATGCGAGGTGGCCATCACCAGGATTCATCATTTGAATGTGGCATCTAACTGCCAGTCGTTTCGAGGGCCCCAAATAGGTTTCTTGCGACCCGGGATTTACTTTATTTGAAACTTGGGACTTAGGATTTGAAAGCAAAATCGGGGCGAGTTTCGGGATTGAAGGTATGCGCAAGAGGTGGGATGCCTAAAATAACCCTCGGGATTACAGGATTGTACGAAATATTTGGTCGGGATTACGGGACTGAAAGAAGCCTATTGGGGATCCTCCGTTTCCATGGTAGGGACCGACGAACATTCGCGTGAAATCAGGTTACGTAAAAAGGGGCTCCTTTTAATAATTCTACATATACAGAACTCCACTTACCGTCCCAATCCTCG
The DNA here is from genome assembly GCF_958299795.1 of Porites lutea. Taxonomy (NCBI): domain Eukaryota; kingdom Metazoa; phylum Cnidaria; class Anthozoa; order Scleractinia; family Poritidae; genus Porites; species Porites lutea. The sequence goes on along the minus strand of NC_133208.1, from coordinate 15,057,125 downwards.
CAACACACCTTCACAATCTTTTATCTATCTTTAATCGTTTAATTGCCAATAGTATACCCTTGTGGCACGAAATTTTGGGGGGAGTTTATTTTTGCAGTGTGTCAACACTTTTGTCCCTCATTGTCTGAAGGCAAAATTGTGCTACTGCACACAAGTTGAGCCGTGCATGACACTGATTTTAACTGAAATTAAAGGAATCAACGACATAATTATGTTATTGCTGGTGGGGGCGACATTGACTTATTCACGACCAAATTATAGGGCCAATTCGAATTACGTGATGACGTAATAAAAGGGCTGCGGTATCCAGAATTAACGTCGATATGGTTTACAAGCTTAAAACTGACGCTGAAACTCGCGCACATGTACAACTTTTGATGAATTTCAAGGGTATGCGTACTGAAAATATTTTTAATAAAGTGAATATTTCTCGTTTTTCACTTTATCGGATTGTTAAGGCGCAAACAATCACGGGTAGGGTAAGGATTGACACGTAGTGGGAGTAGTCACTGGCCGGCCACGGAAATATGGAGCGTTAGTGAGGAGCGGCCGTCATTGCGTTCAATATCGAAACTACGGAAAAGTGAATGTAACTTCATGGTCAATTCAATAAAAAACTAAGGACGGCGTAGCAAACATTGCAAGTCTACACGAAAACAATTACTTTCAATCCCACCTCGTGACACCCTGTGTGACATGATAACGTAACGCAAATAGCGTGACATGAGCGCATATGTATGTGTATTTGGACTGCATTTCTCCAGCGAAACCCCGTGTTTTTGTCCATTGTCGGCAGAGATAATGAAAAGAGAGCTTTGAAACGTGAACTGGTATTTGACTCTCAAAGAAAACGACAGCTCAAACTGAGAAAAAACACTGTTTCCTTTCGGCAAACGGAAAGTAACAGTCTGTTATGACCTCTTAATGTCGATATGTATTCTCGTGGTTAACCGCTGAAACTCCTTATTTGCACCACATCGCTGGAATTTTTCTCGCCAAGAATACGTATTGCGAAGCACTTTCTTCATAGCCGAATCTTCTTTTGACTTTTGTGAGGAAATAGCGCATAAAAGAGGAAGATTTTCCAGCGCACGGCCGTCATCGATCACGTGTTATCCCGCTTTCCTTGTCATCAAGTGAACTTCTGGGCCAAAGTAATTGCTGTTTTGGCGATGGTACAAACTGGTGTGTCTATCTTGAAAACAATTTTTTTGGCATTCTGTGATTTACGAGCAGGGAAATGAAGTAGTTGTCCATCCAACATCAATAAAAAATCATACCACTGATTAAATGGCAGGCGGTCATCTAAAATCATTACAAAAGTACATTCCTAACCTGGTCTAACCTGTTCGACGCCTACCTACGCTTAAGGTTTGGATCAGTTAGGTTTGAAAAAGTCTCCCCAAAAAAAGCACATCTATATATAGGGCATAGCACAAACGGCTGGTTCATCATTTATGAGGTTCATAACCTGTATATTGTTCACGTCGCTCGTTCACGTCGTTTCACTAATGGCACAAGTCAATGTCAAAAATAATGCATGTCCCCTCCGTTAATCTGCAGTACTTCATTCGCTTAAGTTAACCATTAACCAGAACAATTTTCATTGTACCTTAGTGTTTCCATCCTTTTTCCACTATTGATAATACTTGTAAGAACATTTCATCCGCAGTAACGGCATTGATAACACCCGGGTGATCACAACACAAATGATTTCCTCTCGACCCGACAGAGTATCAGGAACGCGCGCGGGAGTACAAGTTGAAGATTACATAAGTAATGACATACGCTTCGTACATTTTACTCTACGTATACTACAAATCAGGACGAAACTTTACAAATTGTTGTTTATAAACAACTTGGCCCATAGAGTAACGTCATCGCACAAAAATTCAGCAGCGTCAAAAATCTAGCCGGAAAACACAGATACATATTTCAGACAGTCTGAATGCAAAATTGTGCTACTGCACACAAGTTGAGCCGTGTATGACACTGATTTTAACTGAAATTAAAGGAATCAACGATATAATTATGTTATTGGTGGTGGGAGTGACATTGACTTAATCACGACCGAATTATAGGACCAATTCGAATTACGTGATGACGTAATAAAAGGGCTGCGATATCCAGAATTAACGTCGATATGGTTTACAAGCTTAAAACTGACGCTGAAACTCGCGCACATGTACAACTTTGGCATACACTACACGTAGTGGGGATAGTCACTGGCCGGCCACGGAAATATGGAGCGTTAGTGAGGACCGGCCGTCACTGCGTTCAATATCGAAACTACAGAAAAGTGAAGGTAAATTCATGGCCAATTCAATAAAAAAGGACAGCGTAGCAAACATTGCAAATGTACACGAAAACAATTACTTTCAATCCCACCTCGTGACACCCTGTGTGACATGATAACGCAACGCAATTAGTGTGATATGAGCGCATATGTCTGTGTATTTGGACTGCATTTCTCAAGCAAAACCCCGTGTTTTTGTCTATTGTCGGCAGAGATAATGAAAAGAGAGCTTTGAAACGTGAACGGGTATTTGACTCTCAAAGAAAGTACGTCAGTACTTCGATCGCCAACACGCAGACGTAAACCAAAAGGGTTGTAGGGTATCCGTTATAGGAAAGAAAATCTTTTTTCACTATTCCCAGTTAGACGTCTGGTTGATTATTACGTAGATCCGCTATTAAACTTCACCTGCTAATTTCATATTTGTGGCTTTAGGTGGGTTTGGCTAATTTTCCATATGCAAGAATAAGAATAAAAATTTTGCAGGTCTTAAACCTGCTGAGGTGGATATCCGCTTTCATGTAATTCTTTATACCTTACACAGCTGATTCAATAATTGTCTAGTAGAACTCCAGAATATATTATTCTTTATAGAGCTCATTAGTTAAAGTTAAATCGAGATGAGTGCCTGGAAGTAAAGTTCACATTGCCGACTGCAATTCAAAATCTTCTGAGAAAAAAAGTACTGACTCTGAGATCATTCAAAGTTGCTCCCCTGAGATACCATTAATTCATGAATAAATTATGAAGACTTAGTCGTTTGGTGATAAATTAGCCTTTTTAAGTCAACTTGTATTTCTCTTTCATGTTCTCGAGGATTACAAAAAAAAAAATAAAAAGATCTCTCCAAATAATTCTTAGAATTGGAAATCTTCGTGAGGGGCATTTGCCTTCAGTCTTGACGTTAATCATAAATTGTAAATATATATTTTATAGGAACCGCAAGTGCGAATGAATGACCCGCCATGAAGATAAAGCAAATGGCGGATGAAGAGAAAAAGTCCATAATTTGGCAGGCGAAAGAAGACAATTATGCTAATGGCCTCGTAAAGACTCAGCTCTAAGCAAGTTTTCATATGCGAACTGATACCCGGAGAACGGTGCACTAATACTTCCGGGCCGAGATGATCCATGAATCCATTATGGCATCGAACAAAAGGAACAAGAGGAGGGGTTCGATATCAGTTACTGTCAGTATAATATTACCCCGTGAAGTTTCTATTGGCAATTGCTTCCAGCTGAATGTCCAAAAATCGGATCCGTGATCGCTGATTTAGGACTATTGACGTTGATTCAATCTTAAACTACTACAAGCGGCTTAAAAACGTTTTTCAGCTGTTTCCATTGCTTTTCAGTGAATAGGTATTTTAATAAGAAACCTGTCATTAGCTTAAAATTGCTTTCAATTTGTCTGCTCTGAATGAGGAAACTTTTATAGGAACCATACCACAACAGCTCAAAATATTTTCGGTCTTTTATAATAGGATAGCGTACACATTGCCCCTGAGGCTTCGCAACTTGAAATCTTTTGATGATCTTGCATGTAGTCATACTTTTATTGAATAGTCTTAAAATACAATTTCAGTGAGTAAAATGTAAGAAAACCGAAGATTTGTCGATTAATAATAAATAGTCGTATAACGTTAACAAATACGTAGCTCCGCCTTTTTTTTCTGCTAATTGACTTCAAAATAAATTGACTTAATTACCGCACAAGTTTTAATTTTCTGTAATTGAAACAATTCCATTTAATCCTTCGTGTTCTTTCGCAACACTTTCTCGAATAAGCTCCTGCCTTGGGACAGAAGTCTAGGTAAGTAACATCTCTGGGCTTTAGTCTTCTAAGTTGATTACAAAGTGGAAATGTAATATCATATTTTCAAGAAGTTTAGCAAACTCCCCAATACGAGCTCATACGCGTTTCCATTTGAGACAAAACAACACTCTATGTTTTGACGACGCAATGAGAACGTCGGAAAAGCAACTTTGCACTTGCATTGCGCTTTTTTGTACATTTCTTTGCCTTCGATGCCCGACTTCGAAGTAGAATTGCCCAATTTCACGTTTTATGGAGGGTGTAAAGACAGACGACGACGAACTTTAATTCCGCTTTCTGAACTCGGAGATGGGTCTTAGGAGTTTAATGACAAGACAGTTCGCCTATGTTTGACAAAGAGAGGGAGCTGATGTTTAGAATTACGCGAAGGTACTTCAAAGATAACTTTTTCGCTACCGTCGGAAGGTGATAACACGGTAAAGCCATGAAGGAGGGAAAATTAGAAGAAACGGACTAAGAAAAGAAGAACATTCTTCATTAGATTGTAAATTTTTAGCACGAAAGTACTAAAGGACACCTAATAAATTTCACATCTCCTACACTGGAGAGGGAAGAAGAGGCACTTTACGTGTTCATCCGAGCCACGAAACGATCTGGCCGTATGCAGGGCAAAGGTAAATATTGGCCCGGCCTCGGGGATAGACTTCGCGGCCTTCCGCTCTGCAGTCAAGTGCGTGAGATCTGCCGGACTGCGATGTGCATTAATAAGGGGAAAGCACGCGTTATTGGACGAACAAAACAAAAAAGAGTTTCATGCTGCCAAATATAATAAATATGGCTGGACATGTGTCCTTTATATGTGGTAAAGTATAGAGCGGTACAGAATGTGATATAGCATAGCAAAATAACCCCAAAATGTTTTACCTATTTGCAATATGACATTTCCACGAGAGATTTTCATGACGTGAGCACCCTTAGATATATTTGTCATTTTTTTTGTGTGTGTGTTCTAAGGAGATGCAGCCAGTCCGGGTGTATGGTGAATATACTTTCAAATCAATTTCGTAATGTAACGTTTTTCTGACTTAAGGTCGCGCGATAAATGACAAAGCATAAGATTGCTTTACATGGCAATCTTTATTTTTGAATACATGAGTCTGAAAATGCATTCTGCTGTATTTTCTTTCTTTGGTTCATTCCATTAAGACGTACTACTTCGCCAAGCAGACGTAAAACAGAAGTGTTGAAGAGCATCCATTATGAGAAAAAAAAAATCATGTTTCACTATTTTCAAGACGTCTGCCGTTGCTAATTGATTATATTTACGTAGATCCGCTGTTAAACATCATCTACTAATTACAAATTTGTGGTTTTAAGTGGGTTTGGCAAATTTTCCATATGAAAGAATAAAAATAAGAATTTTGCAGGTCTTGAACCTGCTGAAGTGGATATCCGCTTTCACTCGCGTATTCATCATAGCCTTCTAATAGCCTTAATAATAAGAATAATGATAATAATACTTATGCCACTGATATTGATATTATAAAGGAAAGAAAGGGAGATATAAAGAATCAACCATAAGAGGACACAGAAAAAATCTGAGCCCCAGATGGGATTCGAACCCACGACCCTCTAGAACACGGAGTGTCGTGGATTCGAATCCCCTCTGGGGCTCAGATTTTTTCTGTGTCCTCTTATGGTTTATTTTTTACATCTCCCTTTATTTCCTTGATAATAATACTACTAATAATAATTTTAATAATAATTAAAGTTCTTAAAAACGCATTCTACATATAATGTCTCCTCGCGTTTTTCACCTGCTGAACCGATTGCTTCGATTAAGGTCGGTGATCATCACGTTCAGCCTAGTAGTGTTCTCAGTCTTTGACGGATTACATTTAAGCATATTGCATAAATTCCAACTCATGATATCATCTAGTCACAAACTGAGATTTTCAAGGTAAAGCAACGGCGTGGTTCCCGTTACGCATAAAAATGTAGAGCTGGGTGTCGTCAGTATACATCATTGCGTCGAAACCGTCTGATGATGAGAGGCGATATACAGCGAGAATACCAGAGGTCCAAGGAGGGACGCTTGCGGAACACCACAAGACATATATCTGTGTGGAGAAAAAATCTTATCGAGAGCAATGCATTGAGGACGATCTTTAAGGTGTGATTCAATCCAACGAAAAACCATTTCGAAAAAGCCATAGCAATATCCAAGCCTATCGAGAAGAATAGCGTGGTCTATTGTGTCAAAACCCACGGATAGATCTAACATGACTAAAACAGCTTCGCATCAGTTATTGTCAGTGGCCTGATGTATATCATTAACAACTTGTAGAAGGGTAGTTTCAGTACTGTGATGCTTTCTGTATGCTGATTGCATTTAAGCAAGTAACTCATTGGTGGTGAGTATTCCTCAATCTGGAAAGCCATTATTCTCTCTTGAAGATTGGAGATGGGCCGGTAGTTGACAAAGACATCAGCGTCAAGGTTGTTCTTTTTTTTTTATCAGAGGACGAATTAGTGACTTCTTGAAGAAAGAGGGGAGAATTCCTTGATCCAAGGACGACAATCAAGTAGGTAGCAACCAAGTAGGTATTGGATCGTAAGCACAACTTTTACTTTAGGATGACTCTTTAGGATGACTCTTCGGAGAGACGTGATCAAACTGACTGAAAGAGGTAAAGCACGATACATTGGTCACACATTTAGACCGAGAGCAAGAGAGAGAGAGCACGTCTGATATCGATGATTTCAGATTCGAAGACTCTAAGTCGCCAAAACTCGCAACCAAATGTTCAAGAGAGTCATGTCTCGGTAGAGTTGGAGAAGACTATACGCTGAACATACCGTCAACGAGCTTGAAAAGCTGCTTCATATTAGACGTACTTAATTTCTCCTTCAAGTAATTGGTTTTCGAAACCTCCAACAAGCAATTCAGTAATTGCGGCAGGCTAGATAGTAAATTTGCTTGTCGAGTGATAACTTAGTGGATTGAAATGTTCTTTCACAGCGCCTTTTTCGGTAGCTCGACCCAGTATTTTTGTAGGTACACCTTCCATCTTTGAATCAACCAAGCGAGGTAAATTCTCGCGTGCTGCATGGGTATTTGATGTTGTGCTAAACTCGAGAGACAACAGGAGATCTCAGAGTAAAAACTTAGCCAGATCTATGAGTATTGGTGTGCCAGCAGAATTAGCATAAGAAATTTCGAATCAAATCTTACAAGTACTCCATGGGCGAAGAAGATGAGGATTAATTAATTTCCATTCCTTTTTAATCGCTGTGTATTTGACTCTTTTTGTCATTGTTTTTTAGTAAAGTTTTTTTTTAAAACCGTATCTCGTGTTTTTTTTTTTGCTTTTGTCTTTTTTTATCGGGGGGGGGGGGGGGTCGTTTATTAGTCACTTGTGTTAATTGATCCTTGTTAAGTTATTAAATGTTTTGTGCTTTTATAATAATAAGTTAAACCGGTAGAGCCAATTTGTATGCAAATGACGGCTTGTTAACTCGCATAATTAACTGACTAACGGCGCTCAGCTTTAATATCGAAATTGTTGGTGAAAGTCATCGTAACAAAAAAAAATATACAACCTCTATTAAATCTTTTAGTTCGACTTTTTTCCTCCAAAATTAAGCTACGAAAAGGTTTGATGAAAAGTGGTGGGCTTTTATGTTCAAAGAACAACGGGCTTACTAAACTGTCAAATGGGCCTCATGGTGTTGTGACGTCATTACTAGTACCTGCCTGAACATAGTTATCATAAATAAAACAAGTTTCCCGCGCATTTTATTCATGAGGCATTTATTAGATTTTACTCCCAACTTTTACTCCCCCAAAAACTGCTAATTCTGCTGGCACACTAATACTTCTATGAAATCGCTTTAATATGTACTCAATTTCAGAATTTGACAGACGGAAAACGTAAAATCCCTACCCTTTCATATACCGAGTGAATCCTAGAAAAGGTACCCCTTTCAGGTGGAACCTAGCCGCTATACACCATTATAGGGTGTACCCCCCCCCCCCCCCGGAGTCGGGTGCCACTCTGAAGGGCACCAATGTGAAGCATCTGTCGTTGAGCTTGCTGCGAAAGTGAGAATTTCATAACTCGAAGAGCTCCTAAAATTAAAGTAACAGATCTTAATACTTAATCTAAAATTTTTAAAGTTTCAGAGCCCGGACGCAGTTCAAGCTCTGTATGATGTCTCTGGCACTTTTCACAATTTGTCTTATATCCCAGATGCATGGAGGTGAGGCTGTTAGTGGGCCATGTAAAACTTCAGAGAGATCATTACCTGGTAAAGCTCTCGAGGGTCACACCTTTAAAGATTTTTCGGTGAGGGCAATTGTTGATTGCCAAAACACCTGTGAAAGAGACCCCAGGTGTGCGAGTTACAATTTTTACATTCCGGGCAAAGTGTGCGAGCTTAACAGCCATACCAAGGAGGAGAAACCTAATCATTTTGTGACGGATGAACTGAGATTCTACATGAAACGTGAAGGTATGAAATGTGTAAAGCTTTGTATACCAAACACACTCTTAATTGATTCCCTCGATTCTCCTTATTAGTTTGTCCAGCTGGCAGGGATAAACCTGAGTGCAACACCGCGGACCGAGTTTCACGAGTGTTTGCGAGATACGTATATTTCAAGTATATGTTGTGCATCAGTCAGTTGTGGGGCGTTTGCCCTCCTTATCAGTCCCGGGGGTGGGGAATTTGCAAATTTTGCTCTGCCCTGGGGCCCGGCATTTACCAACCCCGGGGCTATTCCCAAGATTTTGGCACGCCCGCGGTGTCTTATCAGAATATAACGACACAGAGGATTTTACTGGAAAAACAAACATATTGGCTCATCTGTCAAGGAAAGGAAGAAATTGAAGAGGGTTGTAAAGGCATGTTCTCGATTTTATGCATGCATTTTTTCAATGTTTATCAAGCCAGAATCGCATGGCGAAATCGGGAGCTATCACGACGTGAATTAACCTTTTTTAGCCGTGAAGTCTAAATTGAATCGAATTTCTGTTAATATTATTTGAAGAACATCCTTTCATATTTATAAAACTATTCGACATAACATATAACTTTATAGCGCTCTATAATTTTAATGTCAATAATTTTATAACGATACAAAAACCATAAACTGTTGTCGTCACGGGGTAAAGTGAGAATCCTAGAATCCTAGCGCTATTACAAAGGAAGACGTTAATTGAAACAAAAATCGCACAATAAATCCTTAAATGACACTATTCGACTGTGCTGACAAAGGACGGGGCATTTGCCCTCTTTTTTTGTCCCCACCCCGGGGGATTTGACATCTCAAGAGTCCACACCGCCGGGAATTTGCCATCTAAGGCAAAAAAAGCTAATACCCGGGGGAGGGGGGGGGGGGGGGGTGGGCTGGGCGCAGCTGAAATTGACTGATGCATTAGTTCAAAACGAAACGAGTTAGATTACTCATGAGCTCATGTTGTGGGTGGCTCCTCCTAAAATGTTCTGATTCAATGGAGCCGAAACCAATTGTGGAATTGCACACATTTTAGGTATCCTACTGATGAACAGTTACGACACGCAGATATGTAACTACTACTATAATTTGCAGTCTGTCCGCTTTGAATATACATGCTGTCAGTAGCATATCGAAAGAAATTCGTCCTTATATTCTGCACATGGCGTACTTGATTAAGAAATAACTCACATTATCCTTATGCTGTCTGATTTATATCATTAGATGAAGATGAGTGCTTGAAGACGCCTCCAGTTTGTGACGTCAACGCCGACTGCAAAAACACGCTTGGCTCCTACCTTTGTTCTTGTAAAGAGGGTTTTACGGGTGGCGGTAATACCTGTCAAGGTAAATGATTGATCATAAAAACATCGATTGAACGAAAACGTAAGTGACATGTATAATCTTTTTATTGCCATTATTTGAAATGGTTTGCTGAGTTCGCAGGAACGCAGTGCGTGGTATCACCTTGTTGTTCTCTGTTGTTTTATCTTCAACAAATTGGCCCCTGCATATTAAGTGAAGCTAGTGGGACTTCGTTTGTCGCGGGCTGCACACTTTATAAAACAGGCGGACATTTGTCAAAAGAAGTAACCATTAACAATTGCGCTTTTCTCTGTCGCTGTCGCAGTTTCAACCCACCTGTGTCATTTGTCGCCATTATTGCCGCTGCCCTATGTCGCTGTTTCAAGGCCATTTTGCTTCAGTGTCGAAATTTAGCCTAACAAGCACTCAAGAAAGTAGCCATAACAAGTGTAATTAACGGAGAAACACTTAGAGGGGAAGCTGTATAAAACACCACTGTTGTATGGGCCTGATGGGTTTAAAGTTTAAAAAATGAAGAAAAGGGACTGTAAAAATAAGACGATACCATTTATGTTTTGTATAATAAGCCTGCGAATTGCCAGAAAAACTGCGTGTGGACAAGCGGTGAAAGCCTATTTCTTGCCACTTTCATTTAGTCCCTAGCTGGCCTAAATTATTTGTGTTTTCTTGGCCTGAGTAAGAGTAAGTTACAAGTGCGAATCTACCGTAAACCACGCTATTACTGAGCACTCAGGCTGAGCTCTGTCGAAATAATTTTGCTGCGTTTGTTTTCATGGTAAGTTTAACGATAGATGTCGATAGAACTAACGGTGCGAACTTGAAATCGAGAGTCGAACTCGAACTCCAATGCCTCGAAAAGGATAGGTAATTATTTGAACGTTTTCATATTAAGGATCACTGACTCGATAGAACTTAGAGGGCAAACTCGAAATCGAGGTCGGACTCGAACGGGGCGAACTCAAACGAGGCAGCAAACCGCCTAATTTTTTTACGTTCATCCAGGGATTAATAAAGGAAGTATACCGAGGAAACACATTTCCCTTTTGTGGGTATTTAAGGAAGGACATAACGAACAAACCATCAATTTTCCCAAGAAGTGGTGTGTATTCTTTATTGTCGCACGCAATCAAAGAAAACGGTAATCATCAACATGATTTTTTACGAACGAAAAATTTTAAAGACGCAGGACTGAAAGAATCATTCAATAAAAAAATATATTCTTCTAAATTAATCAATGCATTCCATTTACTACGTTGCAGACATAAACGAGTGTGAGACGGGAAGGCATCACTGCAGCTCCAATGCTTTCTGTAATAACACTAAAGGCTCTTACATTTGTATGTGCAAACCAGGATATACCGGAAACGGCGTTAACTGCACAGGTAAAATAAGGGAGCGAAAATCCTGATACCAATAACCTAAATTTTGGTAATCACGTGACCGTACGCCCGTCCGTCCACACCACGGGATGTAAATTGATTCCTGAGGACTAAATCAATTATATTTAAGGGTAAAAATGTCATTTCATTGAGGACTTTTTTTACAATTAGAGTCGATTATTACAGTTAAGCCTTCTACGCAGGGGTCATGTTGTCTAATTTTGTCTTAGCCACTTCCTTTGCCCATGCAATCAAAGAAAACGATAATCATCGAAGAAAATGATTTCTGTGAACGAATTTGCGACAAAATGAAAGAATCATTTCTGGGTTGAATTAAATTCATTTATATAAATCAATACATTATGTTTACTGTTTGCAGACATAAACGAGTGTGAGACAGGAAAGCATCGCGGTGACTCGCGTGCTTTCTGTAACAACACTAAAGGCTTATACAATTGTACATGCAAACCAGGATATTTTGGAAATGGCTTTAACTGCACAGGTAACTATTTATCGTAGCAATAACCCTGATAGCAAAAAACCTTATTCTCACATGAAAAAACTTGGAATGAACTCCCAGACAATGTGGTTGGAGTAATCAATGATGAAGGATTCCACAGAGTCATTTAAATGCCGTGTTAATCACCATCCTTTAGCGTCCTGATTTATTTCTGTGTATTCATCAGGTTTTATTATACTGTGAGGGGGAAGGGGTTGCGATCCAAGGAGGAGACGGACAAAACGTGGCTGGAGGCACAAGTCTCTCGGGCGAAAAAAGATGGTCCGTTACTGCATTACGAGCGTTTTCAAAACCATGGATATTTCTCAAATTTGTTAACTTCAAAATTGATTTTTTGGCCAAGAGACTAACTACTTTATTTTACTGTTTTTGAGAAGGACAATGTCAATGTCACTATTGAAAAATGCAAATTAGAAAGGAAGTCGTTAGTCAGTATTATTGACTAGGTTTGATATTTCAATAGTGCAACAAGTTCAAGCCTTCTTGAATGCTTCTTATTAACAAACAGATCAACAACTCCTTTCAGATCAATGTCTGTTAGTTAGCCGGTGTGCATATAACTAGCCAGAAAACAGCTGATTTTTTAATCTAACTCGTAGACAAAGGACTACAAATTCTTTCTTATACTTTACGAAGGCTAACACACGTTTTTTGGAAAACGAGAGTTAGGCTTGTTGTCAACTGTTTCACAGTATTTTAAATTTTATTACACAATCACTGAATTAGCGAGGAAAGAACAATACTATAGATTTTCACTTTGTTTTATATCGTTGAAGAGCAAAGAAAAATGACCTCTATAAAGCCTGCAAGGAGATAAGAATAGGGTGATTCTTCAGGTCCATACTTAATGTTTAAAGAATATTTTCTATATTCGACAACCAATCATTAGCTGGATACGCAGTTTTTGTCATAGCTTTTTGGGGTTTTTCTTGGTGTTGCGGAACTATATCGTAGGTTGGCTCTAGCCTGAGTATCAGGCCTTTGTCCTTAGTGGTGAGGGGAAAGGAGATTTGATATTTCACACGAATGAATAGGAATGATATCTGGGGAGGGGAAAGGCAAAAGGCAATAAAGAATCATAAAAACAATTAACATAAAAATGTCGGTTCCGCCACACTTGTCGAAATTCATTATGTCATGGCTATTGCCACGTTAATTTTTACGTAAATTAAATTATTCTTTATTATTTTCAGAATTTATGAACTCGTCGATTTTGAACAGCAGTGATTGCTATTTTCGTCATTTGGGTAATTTTCTGGAGAATGCGGTTGGGGACAATTCTCACTGGCTGCTGTGCTGGCGTGCTACATTACATGGCTGGAATGTCAGTCAGTTTCACAGTCGCTGCGATGGAAAGAACGACACTGTTACCATCATAACGAAAGGGAAATTCATCTTTGGCGGATACACGGATATTCCTTGGGGTAAAAAAATAAAAAAAAAATTCCCTTATTTTATCATCTTTTTTTACCGCAATTGTTATAAGATCATTCAATGAAGCTAAATTCAACAAGTAGTAAAGACTATTCTAACATTTTCGTGTCCCGAGCAAGTAAAAAACACAACGCACGCGGTTCCCCGTTTTCGGGGTGCGCATGTAAGTCAGTCAGGGGCCCCTGAGGGGGATCCCCACAGGTTTCAATGTTACAACATCTCCCCCCTAACACGATTCAATGAGTCTTTGCGGCCTCCTAACTTGACGCCCAGATTTGGTTGTAGTAAGAGTCGGTGAAATTGTTTCTGCCTGCCTCTCTAGTGTCACTGGACTTGGCACTGGCTTCTCAACCACAAGTGGCTGTCTTGTACTCACAGGAGAGTCACTAGGTTGGGTACTTATGGGAGGAGCCCTTGTCCTTGGGGTCATGGGAGAATCATTTGGAACAGAGAGGATCTGTCTCCTATTTCTCCTGTAAGCACGTCCATATTCATCTTCCAGGATGTATGATCTTGGTATTACTTCAGCTTTGCGCCATTCCCTCTCACCATTTGGACGAAACCGCACCTTGTCCCCAACTTCCAGTGGAGGCAAATCTCTACTCTTCTTGTCATAATTAGACTTGGCATTATACTGTCGCTGATGAAGTGTTTTCAGAACATGATCACGATCCACAGGCTGAGGTAACAAGAGACGTCGATGAGTTGGTATCATTGTTCGAGTGCGTCGACTCATCAGCAGCTGGGCAGGTGACACACCGATATCTTCGAATGGGGTGTTGCGATACTTTAACAGTCCCTCAGATGGGTCTTTGTTCTCTGCAGCAGCCTTCTTAAGAATGCGTTTTGCGGTTTGTACAGCTCTTTCCGCTGCGCCATTGAATTGAGGATACTCTGGTGAGCTGGTTGTATGGGAAAATCCCCACTCCTCAGCGAATTTCTTGAACTCATGGTTGTTGCTGAACAAATTTCTGGTGTTGCTGTACTGCGGTCCGTTGTCGCTGACAACTTTCTCTGGGATTCCAACCTCGCAAATATTTTCTTCAAGTTGTTGATGACACAAATGGCAGTGTTCTGGCGAATCAGTTCTATTTCAAAGTAGTACTTCGAACAGAGGTCAGTGACTAACAGGTACGTTTGGCCACCATATTGAAACAGGTCAGTCCCAACAACTTGCCAAGGTAATCCTGGAATGTCATGAGGATGTAATGTCTCTCTCTGTTGTCGGTTGCGGAACGCATTACACACGGCACAGGAACTGAAGTTTTCTTTGATTTGGGCACTCATGGAAGGCCAGAAAACATAATCCCTCGCAAATGAAAGGCTTTTGCTCTCTCCCATGTGAGCTCCATGAATTTCATCTAACACTTCAGCTCTCAATGGTCTTGGCACCACAATTCTGTCTGATTTAAATAACATGCCATCCTCGACACTCAGTTTTTCTCTGAAATTCCAATATTCCCGGGCAAGTTCATCAACTTGTTCTTTCTCAGAGGGCCAGCCTTTCAGAACGTACTCCATCACCACTCTTGATGTCTCATCAGCACTTGAGCTGTCCTTGAATATCTTCAGGGTGCTGCTTTCTAATCCAAGTTCCTCAACAAGATTAACTCCGATTACATCTTCGGGTTCACTGAACGGTTCAGTTTCACTGAGAGGTGCTCTGCTAAGGCAGTCTGAAATGACCTGCTGTTTTCCGGGGACATAACGCACCACAAGGTCATACTTAGTGAGTTTGAGCAACATCCTCTGTAGCCTGGGAGGGGCCTCATTCAGTGGTTTCCGAAAGATTGACTCCAGCGGTTTGTGGTCTGTCTCAACAATAACTCTGCGCCCATACACATATGTGTGAAACTTTTGCGCTCCCCATACAATTGCTAACAGCTCTCTTTCAATATTTGCATACATCCTCTCCGGGAGAGTCAATGTCTTTGAACTGAAGGCAACTGGTTTGCCCTCCTCATGATCACTGCACCAAGGCCTGTGCTACTGGCATCAACACTTAGCACCGTTTCTTTGCTGTTATCAAAGTATGCTAACACTGGCGCACTAGTGATGACAGACTTGAGCTTATCAAAAGCCTCTTGTGGTTTCTCCCACACAAATGCGACATCTTTCTGGGTAAGCTGTGAAATTGGCTCTTGTAGATTGGCTTTGTGTTCAATGAACTTGTCTAGGTAATTGACAGTTCCTAGTATTCGAAGTACACCTTCTTTGTCAGAAGGAGGAGGCATCTCACTGATCGCGCGGATTTTATCAGGGTCAGGTTTCAATCCTTCGGCCGAGAACACATGTCCAACATAGCTTACTTCAGGAACACGAAGTTTCACTTTCTTTGGATTGAACTTCAATCCTACTTCTCTGCTTCTATCCACTACTCTTCTCAACTTCTGATCAGCATCGGTTTGATCTTTACCATGAATCAGGAAATCATCCACTATAATCTCCACAGGAACCCCTTCAAAGAGTTTTTCCATCTCCCTTTGGTAGATTTCAGGGGCAGAAGAGATGCCAAAAGGGAGTCTTGTAAATCGATATCGACCCCAGGGGGTATTGAATGTTAAGAGCTTTGAGCTTTCATCATCCACTGGAAGCTGCCAGTATCCACTGCAAGCATCAAGGGACATGAAACTCTTTGCACCCGATAATCGGTTGGCAACTTCCTCCACAGTAACCATTGGATAGTGTGGTCTCTTAGGAGCTTTGTTTAGGTCCCTTGGGTCAATACAAATTCGAACATCATTCTTTGAGAGTGGAGTGTTCTTTTCTTTCACTTTTCGTTTGTCAATCACTAGCATAGATGAAACCCAAGGGGTGTGTTTCTCTTCTTTAACAATAATCCCATCTTCTTCCATCTCTGTGAGCTTCTCTCGTGCTGGTTCAAGAAGTGCAATTGGAATTTTTCTGGGAGGATGTACCACTGGAGAAACTGACGGATCAACTTCCAAATGTACTTTGTTAGGTAGCTTGCCAGGTTTATCACTAAAACAATCTTTATAATCCTGCAACACAGGATCGGTTTGGAAGAAACTTGGCATTTCTTGCTCTGGTTGTTTGGACTCTGGAGTAGTTATCAGTTCAAGGTTCATAAACTCAAGGACTTCTAGGTCTAAACAAGCATCACAACCCAGCAATGGTGTAAAATTTCCATCAACAACAAGATACAACAGGTTAAGTTCACGACTCCCATAACAAGTTGCAAGCCTCACAGAACCCTTTGGATGGATGGGTTTAGGGGCGAGCCACCCCTTCAAAGGTTGCTGAATTTTCTGAAGAGGTTTGTTTGTGATTTCCTTGTACAGCTTAAAGGGAATGACTGTAGCTTCTGCACCAGTATCTGCTTTGAACTGTACGTCTTTCCCAGCAATTTTGACAGTAATCAAGCTCCTAGATTTCTTTCGAGTGCCGCAGACACTATCCAGCTCAACTGATCCAAAATATGTGTGCACATCGTGATTCATTGGAGGCTCATGTTCCACAGCTGCAAGTTGTGAACCTTCAGCACTTAATTCCTTGCACACTTGTGCAAAGTGTCCTTCCTTCTTACACTTGTTGCATTTCTTTCCTAGAGCTGGGCAGCGAGGTGGCTGAGTAAATGGGTGCTTGTAACCACAAAATTTACAGTTACGAACGGGTGTCTTTTCTTGAACTTTGACTTTCCTGAGAGGGTGAAGTGAACGTTCGGAACCTGCAACTGTTGGTGTATTAAACTTGTATTTCTGTAGTTCGGCTGCCTCGAATGTACGGCAATAATCATGAGTAGTTTGCAGCGTTAAATCTGGTTTCTTAAGCAGTTCACCTCGCAATTCGTCTGACAAAACTCCTCCCACAATACGATCACGAATGAGCGAATCTCGAAGGTCGCCAAATTCACAAGTTAACGACAGTCTTTTCAGTTCACTGACGAAATTGTCAATCCTCTCACCTTCCTTGTGGTTTCGCTGATTAAACACCAGCCGCTCATAAATTACATTTCTAGCACCCTGGCACAATTCCTCGAATTTGCGACAGACATCTTGATAGCAATCTTTGTCTTCTTCATCGGTAAACACAAAGTGACTGTACTCTTCGATAGCTTCTGGTCCAGCACAGTGTAACAACATATTTACCTTCAGTTTGTCCGCTTTATCATCTTTACCTTTCGCAACAAGGTAAATCTCAAATTGCATGAAAAATTTCCTCCAGTTCTCGGCAGCGTTCGCGTCTAGGAGCAACGGACCTGGCACTCTACAATCTCGCTCGGCCATTATACAAGATACAAAAATACAACTCAACAGGAAACTTGTTTGTCCCATCAACTCGTCCAATAATTTCTCACAGTTCGGCAGGGCAGATAACCACTGTTATCCCACTTCTGACACCATGTTATAAGATCATTCAATGAAGCTAAATTCAACAAGTAGTAAAGACTACTCTAACATGTTCGTGTCCCGAGCAAGTAAAAAACACAACGCACGCGGTTCCCCGTTTTCGGGGTGCGCATGTAAGTCAGTCAGGGGCCCCTAAGGGGGATCCCCACAGGTTTCAATGTTACAACAGCAATGTTACAGCTTTACAATTCTGATCTACTTACACTGTTTATTGAGAATTTAAGTCTTCGTTTATAAGGTTGAAACGTCACTCTGGGTCAGCTTTCATCTTGTAATGATGGTGAGCTGTTTTATTTGTCTTAATGACTCTCTTCTGGGTCTTTACCCCCTTGAAACATCAGGTCATTGCTAATAGCCCACGTTCGATAAATTCTAATATTACTCCGAGGCTTTAGGGACAAAATTACAAATTTTTCACGACTCCAGCCAGAGGAGACTTGAGCACAAAGAATATTAAACAAAATATAGAGAAATATGATCAGAAAGCCTCGGAGTCTTGTAAGAATTTTGGTATATCAAACGTGGGTTATTATATCAACAGTGGCGCTTCTAATGGAGTACCCTCTTATTTTTAATCCAAACCGAAGTAAAAAAAAAACGATTTTTTTTTCTTGAGCTAGCCACGATTAACTCAAGGTCTCGATGAACTCCACGTACCCATCCCCAGCAACGTTCGTTGAGGCTTCGATCGGTCTGTGCTCACAATAAGGTCTCCTTCAAGGAGATTGAAGTCTAGCTCCCTTTCCTTGGCGCGTGAGTTGAGACAGGTCTGTGAATGCGATCTGACAGGCATTGGATTGCAAAAAAAAGCGGATCGTGCCAATTCACAGGCAAAGAAGCTAAGTGTAGTGATGCTGGTAAATGCATCAAGCAGCTGCTGAATCCCGTTACAGTGTGTATTATGTGTCCTAAGAGAATAGGCACAGCAAACCATTTTTCAAACGGACAGTCAGTAAAGCCTGGCCACGTGTTCTGCTGTATACATTTCTGTATTAGAATGGTGAGCCAACAAGACTGTCGGTAACAAAACGGGGTCCGAATGTCCGTATCAGTCCATATGTCCGGTGCCGATCCAGTGGGAAGGTTCTAATTTACACGTAAAGCAGAATCAGTTTATTGCTATTCTGAGAAATCTCTATAGAGAGTAGAAGTCGTTATGTCACGTTCACATGGCAGCAAAATTTCTGGATGACAACAATACCGAAAATTCACTTAAAAGGTGAATTCACACTGTTTCACAGTTAATCGATCGTATTCATTTTCATTTAATTTGTCAATTTTTCTGGGTTTGAATCCGAAGGGACCGTATTTAAGTTTAGAAAAAGAAAAAGAAAATTTGTGTGTTGTGTTTACCTACTCCGTAAAGCAGGAGTGTGAAATTAGGAAGTTTCATGTCGCAGTCGCTCAACGGCGGCTGAGAAATGTACAAAAAGCGTGATGCGTGTGCAAAGTTGTTGTTTTGCTAAATATAAACTTATTGGTTTTTAACTGTTCTCGTTGCTGTCGCCGTCGTCGATGCTCAAACTCCCTATTGTTGAGATCCAGAAATTTTGCTACCATGGTAACGTGACGTCACATTTCTCCTCTATATTTAACAATTATTCCTCGAGCCCAAATGGGACAATTATTCCTCGAGCCCATTCGGCCTTCGGCCTCATGGGCTATTGACTCAGAGCCCATTCGGACGCGAGGACTATAATTGTTTTTAAAAAAAACCAACTAGTTGGTCAAAAATATCGAGACAAAACAACTTTAGCTAGTTAAAGCTAGACTTTAATCCTTTTTTGCCGCCAAAAAGCCCGCGGTTTTCGCTACTAGTGGGCTATAACATATAGCCTAGAAGTAGCTCAACCAATCAGAACGCAGTATTGATAACAGAGCACCGGTTGGATTTTACTAATAGGTAATAGTTTGTTAACCTCGGAAGTTATCGCACCACTAAGTAATTTAATGGCCTTAAAAGTGCAATGCTTGCTAAAACAACTTGAAGCCTTCAGTTTGTTGTTTTCCTGTTCAATTGTTAGGGCTATCGTCAATTACCTTTACCTCAATTGGATTTATTCAATATATTTTATTCGTTTAAATAAGAAGGCAAAAGCAAAGTGAATTCTGGTGGCTATAGAAAAATGACGTCATTTTTGATCGTGGAAATGGGCTGTTATTGTCTGACGAAAGAAACAGATACATATTAGTAATAAAATGAATTCAAAATTTTAAATCCATTTTTTTTTATTGAAGCAAACGTGAAAGCATGGAATTTTTTTTTCATTTATTTACTTTTGGTTTCTCAGAATCCAGTGGCAACTGGAGCGCTTCTTCTGAAGCGTTTATTTTTTCGCTCAACAATAATGAAGGCTTGGCACCGTTTGTGAGCCAGGTGAAGAAAGGAATCACAGATTGGGCAATTTACAGGAATTCACAATTTGGTCCATATTTTGGAATTGATGTCATAATTACAGATAACGCCGACAGTAACAGTTTGTCAGAAGCAGTCTTAGGCTATTACTACTCTGCTCCACCTGCAGTGCAGGACTCGAACACAGTCCTGGCCGGTACTTGGTTCTTCTCACCTGATGAGGTGGAGGTATTTTATCTTGACCCATCCCGCTAAATGCAAGATAACACAAACTATCATATTTATTACCATTAAATCTGAGAGCGAAGCAATGCATTTAATATAATTTCAAACTTCCTATTAATTGCTGTTTTATAGTTGTTGTTGTTGTGTTTGCTTTTTGCCTTTTTTAGAAACCTTAAATATTCAATTGTCTGAAATCTGCTATTAGAATAGTTTGCCTGGTTTGTTTTACGATTTCAATATAGCTAGACTAGTTAGGGTAGAGGCTTGGGATTTAGCAATACGTGCTACTAGGTAAAACTCCTGCTAAAGCAACTGTCGCCAGCCATTTTAAAAAGGCAGCATTCACTGCTCAGCGCACAAACATTTTTAAATTAGTTACATTTAATAACAACGCTACAATCGTTCGGGTAACTGATTTAAAAATCACAAGTAAAAAAAAAAACACAAGTATGTTAACATAAACTGGTAGCTAGACTCAGATAACTCAAAAGTACAGTGAGACCAGCTCAATTTAACGAACCTCTATATAAAGAAGCCTTCGGTGTAACGAAGCATATTCCTCGCTCCAGTAGTAGTACAATATATGAAAAAGACTGAACCTCGACATAAAGAAATCTCGTGTTGCCAGTCCCAAGGCCCCTCGTTCAATCAAGGTTCCACTGTAAGACACATTTTAGTTTTCCTCAGACCATAGTTAGTAGAGGAGACTGGTTATGAAAGCCGCGCAAACATCAAAATTGAAACAACGGTGGTGTAGTTTATTTTGAAAGCTCCCTGATGACCGTGCATTGCACAATCCTTCATTTTTTTGTTCTCAAATTGTAACTGAATAAATTAATGCGATGTTTCTATTCTTCAGTAATTTCAAAATGATAGGAATGCTAATGAACTTTGTGCACGGTCAGGTACAATAAAAAAGGCTAACAAAAACATATAACAAAGGAGTCTAACGGATTTCATAGCCATTCCACTTTAATATTAATTTTAGAATTTGATTTGAATATTTGATTTAGGGCTTTAAGGCCCGAAAAGTTAACGGCACTTTGGAGACTGCCGAGGCAGGAGCCCTGCCCTGCCCTGCCCTGCTGGTACTCAGACTTCACCTCATTACTGGTTCGACCAGAACACATTCCTGACGGGGTCTCGGCCCTAAGATGACAACTCACTTATCTCGTACCCAGATCGCTTGTTGACGAAGCCGTCAATAAGAGATCTGGGTACGAGATAAGCTTCTCACCTTATGCGATAGAGGTATTTTACATATCTTGCACGATCCATCCCACTAAAACCTAGCTTGTCCACAGACTTCGTTTTTTTTTAGCGTGCGAGCACGGACTGCGAGAACCAGCACGAGGGGCGAGAAAAAGCTCATTTCCCCGTCTCATTAGGCTGTTTATTAGATAAAAATACCAGGGATAAGTCTACGTAAATTGTTATTTTCCTAATAAGCATAAACATTATCCAGATGAAGGCGTTTATACGTTTCACAAACTTTTTTGTGAATTCGATTATCTGAAGTCATTACTTGGTGCATTTACCCATTCATAAAATGCTTCTGTAGAGTTATGAGGAAGACATGAAACATTTGACAAATTTCATTAGAAAACTTTTAAAACTTTTAAAACTTGAAGAAATCGGCCCAATTTCTTCAAGTTTTTATTCATATGTTCATCCTTGCCATTCTTAGAAACAGACAACAGGGCAACAGTTTCATTGCCGATAGTATAGCCTTAATTGGAACATGACGTTTTGAAATCAATTGATGCGAAGACATGTTTTAGCTTTTAAAAACTGGGGATAGCAAAGAGCAGAAGGACATAGCCTCTTTAAATTGTACTGGGCTATGAAAACATGTACGCGCGTAGTTGTTTTAAGAAATCCGCAGCGCTTTTTGTTGTAACCGATTATTGGTGCGACTCTTCTTACAGTTAATCATGATCAATTTGATCGAAAAAAAAAATGGTATGGGCTTTTGGGGTGAAAAACGCGGATAAGTGATTCAACTAGTCAAGACAATCGACTTAAAGATTACTGCAGGATCCCATAACCCTGAGTCCTGCATACTAAAATAACGTTTCACTTCTTAGACTACCCCCCCCCCCCCCACCCACACGCCCACACAGATGTCGATGTATTTTAAGCTTCATGTGTGTATAGGTAATAAAGTTTGTGTGTATTAATAGGAGTTAAAGCAAGGGTTAAACAATCAGGGACGCTGTACCTGACCTTCTCCAAAGGATGAATATCAAACTTAGACCTTATATCTTAACATTGTCTTATACTCATAGTTAATTGCGTTCACTTTACAGCGAGTTGGTATAGTGTTCTTGAGATTTAAGCAACAATTCACGTAGTAATTTTTAAAGAGACGTTTTCTGCGTAAGATCAGACGACACGTTTTCTCTTCTTCTGTTCGCTTTGAAGTTGATCAAGACATTTCATAACACCAGATGGCGAGAGATAAAAACAAGCGCTCGCTGATACCAGTCAGTCATTATTTTTTTTATTTCTGGGAAGAAGAGTTACGCGAGGAGTTACGGAAAGGGAGGCAGGAAGCTTTTATACTCACCCCGTGGGCCAGAACTCTCTCTGTCTTGAGATCTAGCTTAATCCCCTAGAGAGAGATCTGAGTGCTAAATTAATGACACACTATACTCTCAGTCTCACCGAAAACACATGAATAGTGACCGAATACAAGTCTAGGACAGAGGCATTTGCCCTAGCTTGGATTCCGGCAATAAAGGATATTGATTTTGCCGTTTAGGGGCGGAGTGGCACTGCTTGAAGAGGGGTGGTACTGCTGGCAGTAGGGTAGTACCGCTTGACCTAGATCGCTTCATTTCGACCTCGCTGTTTAACTAGTTACCCTCAATGGTTCCTTGTACTTTACCCTTTAAGCCCCAAGATCCACATACAAATTCTCCAAACTGATCTCCACATATTTCTTTTAAGGATAGTTGAGAGAACTTGGTTTACGATCATAGCGTTCTCTCTTTAGTGATCATTTTATTCTTTCTCATAACCTTCACTCTTGGAGATATACTGATGTTGTTAGGAGAATATTAATGTTGGTCAGTCTTGGGACCTAAAGGGTTAATAAGTACAGAAAGAGAAAACACGAGGGTCATTGTGTTTACAAAGAATCTCTTATTTACTCAGTTTATTTATTTATTTATTTATTTATTGCATGTTTTACTTTATGAGCCTTTATGGTGAATACACTGTAAGTTGCATTCTTAGGATAGATTAATATAAGTATAATGTAGCTGGATTTTTGAAAACATAGCTAGCGAAAATTGCAGCCTCTTGATTGAAGAAAGCCAAAACGCTCGTTTCTTAATTCTTGCGTCTGATAAGCTATATAAAATCATACTAAGAAAGGAAAAGGAGAGGGAATTACGAAAATAGGGGGAGGTGGGAGAAAGGAAGGCGGAGAAAAGAAAACACAATGGTTGCACTCTTAGTTTTTATATTGGCTGGAGATGCTGTAGTTTTTGAGATAAAAAACTGGCGGAACGACAATATTTGGTCTTTCAAAAATCTAGCTAGAGAATAGACTGAAGTATTTTAAGAATTTCTTGGTATAGAATAGCCAAAAATATTAAAAGCAATGTTGTGTAGATAGATCATGTCATGGTCTTGTGCTTTTGACGTCGTTGTGATAGTCATATGGGATAAGATTTACATTGATTCTTCGCGTTGTTTTTGAAACATTAAGTGACATCACCATCTATTACCAGCGGTTGACACACCTTCCTTGATGACGTTATAATTTAAGGCTTTCAAAAGCAACAAGGTCTGTTTTACAAGCACTTCTCTCTTGTCAGTGTAAAGATTTTGTAGCCGTGCAGTTAATGAAAGTAACGTTGAGGTGATCCAAGTTCTTGTGTGGCATGTGTGGTAATTATTGAAAACACCATGAGTAAAAAAGAGAGAGAGCAAATGTTTTATCATCACCTTGTACTCTGTTGACAGCTGTGTCTTTCTTGCTGCCCTAGGCTGGTTCCGTTGTCACTAATAAACAATAAAAGTTTCGTACGATGTTACTCCTGTTGCATGATTGATGTGGGGTTGGATGATAGCCGTTCATTATTTTTTGGATGGTCACCAGGGGGTTAGCTGGAATTTTTCCAGAGGCACGCACAATTTACCAAACCCTCCTCCCCTCCCCCCTTACAGCAACGTTTTCATTTCATGATTTATCATGAGGACCCGCGAGACTTAGAGATCGGCGAAGTCGGTCATCTGAAATGACCGATTGCGCAATATAAAACAAAAGACGTGTTGACAACTCATAGAATACGATCCTCTCTAAATCATCACGACTGGATGTTTCATTTTATTTACAAGTCATCGTTTGACAGCTTAATAACCAAATTAATTAGAAACTTGATTCATTGCACTCAATGGAAACACAGAAAAAAACTCGTGGGACCTTTCAAAGCAAGCCGCGACAAACGGCGAGTAAAACGCGTGAACAATTTTGCGTGTGAGCTGCAAATGCCCAGTTAAAAACTATTTTTCTCGTGAGTGAAATATTTGGCTAAAAGCGAGGAAAACTAAATGCACGCCGTAACAATTATTCCGAAACCAAATGTTACATAGAATTCTTTAGTCAGTTTGCGAAGGTTAACTCAAAATTTTTTAGTACAATATTTATTTTGCCATCAGAAGGCCTCGTTGCTTGAACACTATAAACTGCAGTCTATTATTTTCCATTAAAAAACCGCGAACTGCTAAATGCGGGCGTCTCGACCTTCACTGATTTCACTGAAAAGCTTTGGCCGAAAACGGAAAGCGCGGGCATGGAAAGTCTCTGGCACCCAGGGTAAATTCTCTATTCTAAAGTTGTTGTTTACAATCTCGCTAGCTGGAATAAGAACTAAACAGATTTTAAGAGAAACGGCGGGCTGCAAACAGTCTAGAAAGACTTTCTTAAATGTTTGAAATAAACACGACTTAAAAACTCGTAATGTTGTGAGACGTGACCTTAGAGTTTGCTTGAACAACAGGGGTTTTCCTTCTTTCCCTCGTCGCGCGTTGGTCATCATGCCGCACATGGAGCGTTCTAAAATTGTATTTTTTCCGCCGCACTGAGACTTACATTTAGCGGTCATGAAAATGGTCTATGCAAAAAAGGCGGCCTGCAAGCAGTCTAGAAAAACTCTCTTAATTGTTTGAAACAAACACGACTTATAAACTAGTAATAATGTGAGACGTGACCTTAGAGGTCCTTAGAGTTTACTTGAACAACAGGGGTTTTCTTTGTCGCGCGTTGGTCACTATGCCGCGCGTGGAGCGTTCTAAACTTTTACTGAGCGAATCTTATTTTTTCCGCGACATACATTTCGAGGTCAAGAAGATGGTCCATGTATATTGGGTAATTATTTTCTAAAAATAAAGATTTTAGTTTCTTTTGTTTTCACTCAAGATCATTTTTTAGACGCTGATGCAGTCCATTAAGTTTTTCTTGGAACAAGTTAGTCTTTGAACTGGAGCGCCATTTTTTTCTGTAGGTATTAAAGTATTATGCCTGCCAAGATTGCAGTCATAAGCCTAAAAATGGTCAAAGTTAAGAAAAAGGATTGCTTAATATTAGATTTCAAAAGTTTCTACATTTTTAAATCTTTATGATATGAGTTTTCATATGAGCGAAAAGCTTTTAGACACATAAACGTATAAAGTTCATGGTGCCTCCGGTTGATTTTTTGCTCTTCAAGGGCTATTGCTTGAACAAAGCCTTCTGGAGCATCTAAAGGTCGGTAGTTGTTAAAATGATAATACTAGGTTAATAAATACATGTTTCAATACTAAGGAAAACTATTACTTGTTCATTCCACTGCAGTTTAAGGCAAAACGCAATAGAATCCAGCCATATCCTAAATGCACAGAAAAAGATACAAAACTCAACAGAAAGGACAAATAGAATAGCATAGAGTTCATGCCATTATCAATAACAACCCTTTATGATCCAGTGTAACTGCAAACAACAATATTTTCTAAATGACCGATTGTCAGTAAGAGAAGTATAATGTCAAAAACCCATTCCCAAAACCTATACTCACTTAAGATGACCATTAGATAAGTTTACAGATGAATTAAAAATGTGATGAATTTCTAACTCACAGAAACACGGGCGACACACCTAGTGTTCTGTTGCATTTCACAATTTGCACTTAGGAGTCGCAGAACATCATGGCATTATCAAAAACCTACTCACTCAAGATGACTATTAGATAAGTTTGCAGGTGAATTAATAATGCCATGAATTTCAAACTCACAGAAACACGGGCGACACACCTAGTGTTCTGTTGCATTTCACAATTTGCACTTGGGAGTCACAGAACATCATGGCATTATCAAAAACCAACTCACTCAAGATGACTATTAGATAAGTTTGCAGGTGAATTAATAATGCCATGAATATCTAACTCAC
>NC_133208.1:15012987-15022987 GCF_958299795.1 Porites lutea | reverse complement strand
TTTACTCTACGTATACTACAAATCAGGACGAAACTTTACAAATTGTTGTTTATAAACAATTTGGCCCATAGAGTAACGTCATCGCACAAAAATTCAGCAGCGTCAAAAATCTAGCCGGAAAACACAGATACATATTTCAGACAGTCTGAATGCAAAATTGTGCTACTGCACACAAGTTGAGCCATGTATGACACTGATTTTAACTGAAATTAAAGGAATCAACGATATAATTATGTTATTGGTGGTGGGAGTGACATTGACTTAATCACGACCGAATTATAGGACCAATTCGAATTACGTGATGACGTAATAAAAGGGCTGCGATATCCAGAATTAACGTCGATATGGTTTACAAGCTTAAAACTGACGCTGAAACTCGCGCACATGTACAACTTTGGCATGCACTACACGTAGTGGGGATAGTCACTGGCCGGCCACGGAAATATGGAGCGTTAGTGAGGAGCGGCCGTCACTGCGTTCAATATCGAAACTACGGAAAAGTGAAGGTAAATTCATGGCCAATTCAATAAAAAAAGGACAGCGTAGCAAACATTGCAAATGTACACGAAAACAATTACCTTCAATCCCACCTCGTGACACCCTGTGTGACATGATAACGCAACGCAAATAGTGTGACATGAGCGCATATGTCTGTGTATTTGGACTGCATTTCTCAAACAAAACCCCGTGTTTTTGTCTATTGTCGGCAGAGATAATGAAAACAGAGCTTTGAAACGTGAACGGGTATTTGACTCTCAAAGAAAGTACGTCAGTACTTCGATCGCCAACACGCAGACGTAAACCAAAAGGGTTGTAGGGTATCCGTTATAGGAAAGAAAATCTTTTTTCACTATTCCCAGTTAGACGTCTGGTTGATAATTACGTAGATCCGCTATTAAACTTCACCTGCTAATTACATATTTGTGGCTTTAGGTGGGTTTGACTAATTTTCCATATGCAAGAATAAGAATAAAAATTTTGCAGGTCTTAAACCTGCTGAGGTGGATATCCGCTTTCATGTAATTCTTTATACCTTACACAGCTGATTCAATAATTGTCTAGTAGAACTCCAGAATATATTATTCTTTATAGAGCTCATTAGTTAAAGTTAAATCGAGATGAGTGCCTGGAAGTAAAGTTCACATTGCCGACTGCAATTCAAAATCTTCTGAGAAAAAAAGTACTGACTCTGAGATCATTCAAAGTTGCTCCTCTGCGATACCATTAATTCATGAATAAATTATGAAGACTTAGTCGTTTGGTGATAAATTAGCCTTTTTAAGCCAACTTGTATTTCTCTTTCATGTTCTCGAAGATTACAAAAAAAAAATAAAAAGATCTCTCCAAATAATTCTTAGAATTGGAAATCTTCGTGAGGGGCATTTGCCTTCAGTCTTGACGTTAATCATAAATTGTAAATATATATTTTATAGGAACCGCAAGTGCGAATGAATGACTCGCCATGAAGATAAAGCAAATGGCGGATGAAGAGAAAAAGTCCATAATTTGGCAGGCGAAAGAAGACAATTATGCTAATGGCCTCGTAAAGACTCAGCTCTGGGCAAGTTTTCATATGCGAGCTGATACTCGGAGAACGGGGCACCAATACTTCCGGGCCGGGATGATCCATGAATCCATTATGGCATCGAACAAAAGGAACAAGAGGAGGGGTTCGATATCAGTTACTGTCAGTATAATGTTGCCCCGTGAAGTTTCTATTGGCAATTTCTTCCAGCTGAATGTCCAAAAATCGGATCCGTGATCGCTGATTTAGGACTATTGACGTTGTAGGACTATTGACGTTGATTCAATCTTAAACTACTACAAGCGGCTTAAAAACGTTTTACAGCGGTTTCCATTGCTTTTCAGTGAATAGGTATTTTAATAGGAAACCTGTCATTCGCTTAAAATTATTTTCAATTTGTCTGCTCTGAATGATGAAACATTTATAGGAATACCACAACAGCTCAAAATATTTTCGGTCTTTTATAATAGGATAGCGTACACATTGCCCCTGAGACTTCGCAACTTGAAATCGTTTGATGATCTTGCATGTATTCATACTTTTATTGAATATAATTTCAGTGAGTAAAATGTAAGAAAACCGAAGATTTGTCGATTAATAATAAAATAGTCGTATAACGTTAACAAATATCTAGGTCCGCCCTTTTTTTTTTCTGCTAATTGACTTCAAACTAAATTGACTTAAGAGGCCTATTACCGCACAGTCAAGTTTTAATTTTCTGTAATTGAAGCAATTCCATTTAATCCTTCGTGTTCTTTCGCAACACTTTCTCGAATAAGCTCCTGCCTTGGGACAGAAGTCTAGGTAAGTAACATCTCTGGGCTTTAGTCTTCTAAGTTGATTACAAAGTGGAAATGTAATATCATATTTTCAAGACGTTTTAGCAAACTCCCCAATACGAGCTCATACGCGTTTCCATTTGAGACAAAACACCACTCTATGTTTTGACGACGCAACGAGAACGCCGGAAAAGCAACTTTGCACTTGCATTGCATGTACATATCTTTGCCGTCAATGCCTGAAATCGAAGTAGAATTGCCTAATTTCACGTTTATTATGGAGAGTGTAAAGACAGACGACGACGAACTTTAATTTCGCTTTCTGAACTTGGAAGGGGGCTCTTAGGAGTTTAATGACAAGACAGTTCGCCTATGCCAAAGAAAGGGAGCTGATGTTTAGAATTACGCAAAGGCACTTCTAAGATGACTTTTTCGCTAGCGTCGGAAGGTGATAAAACGGTAGAGCCATGAAGGGGAAAAATTAGAAGATACTGACTAAGAAAAGAAGAACATTTTTCATTAGATTGTAAATTTTTAGCACGAAAGGACTAAAGGACACCTAATAAATTTCACATCTCCTACACGGCCGGAGACGGAAGGAGTGGCACTTTACGTGTTTATCCGAGCCACGAAACGATCTGGCCGTTTGTAGGGCAAAGGTTAATATTGCTCCGGCCTCGAGGATCGACCTCGCGACCTTCCGCTCTGCAGTCAAGTGGGGAGATTTGCCGGACTGCGATGTGCATTAATAAGAGGAAAGCATGCGTTATTGGACGAAAAACCAAAAAAAAAAAGGAATTTCATGCTGCCAAATATAATAAATATGGCTGGATATGTGTCCTTTATATGTGGTAAAGTATGGAGCGGTACAGAATGTGTTATAACATAACAAAAGTTATAGCTCTTATTGGTCAGTTAGCCACTACCATTTGCCCGTGGGTGCACGCCAAGAAACTGAGTTAGCGCGGTAAAATTTAGGCAAATTTAACAAATCTCCTCTCCTGACGGTAAAATACACCGATGAAATGCACAGATGAAAAGTGGAATTTGAAGAAAATACTAAGCTGTCGTTTTGAAGGAAAAAAGACAAAAGATCAAGTTACAAATTTGCCCTGGATGAATTAATCACTGTTTTCCTCGCGGCTAGAATCGGCTGAAGGATAATCGAGCGAGCGAAGATTTAAGGTACATTTTGTGAACAGGGGTCTTTTTTGCATGAGCATGAGCGACCGTTGAACGAGCGATGTGCATGGAGGCTCACCACAGGGTTTGCCTTCATGAAAATAGCGCGTCTCAAAGCTATCATAGCAATTATTTTGCTGGTTGGTCTTGGCGAATGTGCTCGTGATTTAACAAAATGTGTAGTTTGCAAAAAAAACTCTAACATGGTGTTAACAAAAGCGAAGTAGACCACAGGCAGCCCAAGCGCACTATTTGTGGGTTCGGGCTTCAGAGGTCATTTGATCGGAATATACTAGAATTATTAGTGTATTATCTGATATCAAATAAACGCAAAAATCTTAAAGATATGAAGTCTTCTTGTTTGTCTTTCTGTACTAGTAGCCTTTAAGATAACGAAGGTCGATATTTCTTGCATTATTACATGTGATTCGGGCCCTTAATCTTCGAATTTTTTCACATGTATTCGAATCTACAACGCTAAGAAAAAAAAAGTCATGATCACGCGAAATATTGATTCAAAAAGCTCCCTTACCTTTAGTTCATAGCCACTCTGTGTCCTACGGCCGGTGTAAACGCCGTTTAGTCGACTTTCTTTCCATCGAGTACTGAACACTATAAATATAGTGTTCAGTACTCGATGGAAAGAAAGTCGATGCAAGAAAGACAAACAAGAAGACTTCATATCTTTAAGACTTTTTGCATTTATTTGGCATCAGATAATACGCTAATAATTCTAGTATATTCCGACCAAATGACCTCTGAAGCCCGAACCCACAAATAGTGCGCTTGGGCTGCCTGTGAGTAGACCGGCTTTAACATACACGAGCTACTATCAAATTTCATCTCCCCACTTGACCTGTATAAACAGCGCGCGTATATGTAGTGCCTGGAGGATTGCGCTGACCTCATCAAAGTCTAAAAAAGTGCAGAAACGTTTGTTGACGCAAGTAAACACTTTCAATATTCTTTGTTTTGAAATGGGAAAGGAAGAGAAATATTAAAAAAAAACATAGCAAATTTCAGCGAGTGGGTTCGAAGTGCGCGAAAGCCGATGTTCAGTTCAGCAGTGAATTAATATATGTTCTACAATTTTCCCAGCACTTTGAAGCTACAAAATTAAGAGCACACAAGACGTAGATTAGTCACCTGGTGAGATGTTGGTGGTAGTCACTCTGTATGTCTCGAACAATAAAAAAAATGAATATCAATGAGACACAGTCAAAACTGCATTCAATAGCACCGAAATTAAAGTCTAATCTTGTGACCGATTTTGATGAAACAAACGGTTAGGTTTCCCAAGAACTACAATAAACATGTGATGCCGAAAAAAAATCATTAGAACATTTAAGTTCTGGCCAAAAGCAAATTTCTGTAAAAGATGCGTTACAATGTTAGTCCACGCAAAAACAAGAAGGTCTACAATTTTCTTATAAACAAACTTCGTATCGCTAAAATACTTAAGGCAAAAACTCTCTATTCCAACTGAAAGCGGCGTGGTAGTCGCTCGCTGATCGTTATTAATCCACTCTCGAAATATGGCTAAATTAGCTATTAACAAACTATTGACAGAAATCCTCTACGGCATCGAGAAACTGATTTACATCCGATTTATAGACAAGCACTAAATAAAGAACATCTTGCTCAATAGCTACGCATCAGCAACGCATTCTATGCCAAACTTTGCGGTTCTTAAAGGGGAATTAAGACACGAGTCGAGCGCCAAACAACAACAAGCAGCCATGTTCGTGTCAGACATCCTTGAGAAACTTGCTCTTTCACCTCGTTCAGCGCATCAGTCTCCACTTTAAATCAACAGATCTTTACTTATTTTGTACAACGAAGGTCTCTCCTAAGTTCCTGCTACCATTTCAATCTCAAGCAAGCTTTCAAAGTGAACAACTTGTTTCCTATGACTATGCAGCACGGTCGCTGTCAATGGTCGCGTGCTCTTTGACAAGTCAGCGGTCGCGCATGCTCGTGCAAAAAAGACCCCTGTTCATTTTGTGTGTTTTTTATAGAAGAGAAAGTCTGTTTGAAATGTAAATTTATCAATTAGCATTGTGTTATTGACGTTTTGGTCAAGCTGATGCTAAATTCAAGCAAATATTTTGGGAAACACGCTCAAATTCGAGACAGCTTTGTTGTGAAGTTTTCATCGCATCTATTTAAAATTTTAGTTGAGTTTAAACGGGCACATTACGCTAGAATAAGCGAATTTCATTTGAGTACAAAAAAATTGGGGTTTTCAAATAATTTTTTCAAAACATGACTTCTGAGTTTATTATTTTGTTCATGTTCATTCATAACAGTAGTTTAGAAAACGGTTGAAAAACAACAGCTTCAGCGCCGGCGAATTTCAGTTGCAATTTTGACTTCCATAGTTGAATTTCCCCAGACAGATTTCGATACAAAGCTAGTTAATTTCCTTTTAAAATTAGTGTTACCTGTTGTTCTAAAGGAATTACAGTCAAATTTTCTCATTTCTACTTTACGTTTTATTTCAAAAATTGTCACATAAATAAGCTTGATAATTATTTCATTTATTTAGTTTTAGCTTATTCTTTAGAGTCTTTTAGTTGGTGTTTATAGTTGCAGCTATAGTTTTCCCTGAAAGTTTTTAACCTAATATTAAGAGCAAGTAGACAGATGCCATTCAAAATAACAACGAAAAACGTTTTGCAATTTACCTGAAGACGGAGAACGATTGATTCAGCGAAAGAAAAACTCAAAGGCAAGTAAAACATAGAACATGATTTGTTTACGCGCGGGCAGATGGCAGCATACATGAACTCGGACAGATGACTCAACCGAAGGTAAATGGAAAATAATGTTGTTCTCTTTTGATTATGTTATAAAAGAAATGGTAAACGTTGCAGCTGTGCAACCATGGAGTTATGGATATACTTGGGAGGTTTCCTTAGCACTTTCGTGCTTAACAACCTCCCGCGTGCATCCATAACTCCATGGTTGCACGCGGCACGTTTACCATTTCTTAAATATAGCATAGCAAAATAACCCCACAATGTTTTACCTATTTGCAATATGACATTTCCACGAGAGATTTTCATGACGTGAGCACCCTTAGATATATTAGACATTTTTTGTGTATGTTCTAAGGAGATGCAGCCGGTCCGGGTATATGGTGAAATATACTTTCAAATCAATCTGGTAATCTAACAAATTCACTTTTAAGGTAGCGTGATGAATGACAAAGCTAGATTTTTTTGCATGACAATCTTTATTTTTGAATACATATGAGTCTCTGAACGTGGATTCTGTTGTATTTTCTTTCTAAAAAAATTGTTCGATAGAATGTACGTCAATACTTCGATCGCCAACATGCAGACGTAAAACAAAAGGGTTGTACGAGCCGTTATAGGAAAGAAAATAATTTTTCACTATTTCCAGCTAGACGTCTGGTTGATTATTACGTAGATCCGCGATTAAACTTCACCTGCTAATTACATATTTGTGGCTTTAGGTGGGTTTGGCTAATTTTCCATATGCAAGATAAAGAATAAGAATTTTGCAGGTCTTGAACCTGCTGAGGTGGATATCCGCTTTCATCATTGCGGCAAAATTCTTTATACCATACTTAGCTGATTCAACAACTGTTACAACTCCAGAATATATTATTCCTTTATAGAGCCCATTAGTTAAAGTTCAATCGAGATGAGTGTGCTTGAAGTAAAGTTCACATTGCCGACTGCAATTCAAAATCTTCTGAAAAAAAAAAAGCACTGACTATGAGATCATATAAAGTTGCTTCTCTGAGATAACATTTCATGAATAAATTATGAAGACGTAGTCGTTTGGTGATAAATTAGCCTTTTTGAGCCAACTTGTATTTCTCTTTCATATTCTCGATGATTGCAAAAAAAAAAAAGAGAGAAAAAAAAAACATCTCTCCAAATAATCCGCAGAATTAGGAAATCTTCGTGAGGGCATTTGCCTTCAGTCTTGAAGTTAATCATAAATTGTAAATATATATTTTATAGGAACCGCAACTGCGAATGAATGACCCGCCATGAAGATAAAGCAAATGGCGGATGAAGAGAAAAAGTCCATAATTTGGCAGGCGAAAGAAGACAATTATGCTAATGGCCTCGTAAAGACTCGGCTCTGGGCAAGTTTTCATATGCGAGCTGATACCCGGAGAACGGGGCACTAATACTTCCGGGCCGAGATGATCCATGAATCCATTATGGCATCGAAAAAAGGAACAAGAGGAGGGGTTCGATATCAGTTACTGTCAGTATAATATTGCCCCGTGAAGTTTCTATTGGCAATTTCTTCCAGCTGAATGTCCAAAAATCGGATCCGTGATCGCTGATTTAGGACTATTGACGTTGATTCAATCTTAAACTACTACAAGCGGCTTAAAAACGTTTTACAGCGGTTTCCATTGCTTTTCAGTGAAAAGGTATTTTAATAGGAAACCTGTCATTCGCTTAAAATTGTTTTCAATTTGTCTGCTCTGAATGATGAAACATTTATAGGAATAACACAACAGCTCAAAATATTTTCGGTCTTTTATAATAGGATAGCGTACACATTGCCCCTGAGACTTCGCAACTTGAAATCGTTTGATGATCTTGCATGTATTCATACTTTTATTGAATATAATTTCAGTGAGTAAAATGTAAGAAAACCGAAGATTTGTCGATTAATAATAAAATAGTCATCAAACGTTAACAAATATCTAGGTCCGCCTTTTTTTTTTCTGCTAATTGACTCCAAACTAAATTGACTTAAGAGGCCTATTACCGCACAGTCAAGTTTTAATTTTCTGTAATTGAAGCAATTCCATTTAATCCTTCGTGTTCTTTCGCAACACTTTCTCGAATAAGCTCCTGCCTTGGGACAGAAGTCTAGGTAAGTAACATCTCTGGGCTATAGTCTTCTAAGTTGATTACAAAGTGGAAATGTAATATCATATTTTCAAGACGTTTAGCAAACTCCCCAATACGAGCTCATACGCGTTTCCATTTGAGACAAAACACCACTCTATGTTTTGACGACGCAACGAGAACGCCGGAAAAGCAACTTTGCACTTGCATTGCATGTACATATCTTTGCTGTCAATGCCTGAAATCGAAGTAGAATTGCCTAATTTCACGTTTATTATGGAGAGTGTAAAGACAGACGACGACGAACTTTAATTCCGCTTTCTGAACTTGGAAGGGGGCTCTTAGGAGTTTAATGACAAGACAGTTCGCCTATGTTTGACAAAGAAAGGGAGCTGATGTTTAGAATTACGCGAAGGCACTTCTAAGATAACTTTTTCGCTAGCGTCGGAAGGTGATAAAACGGTAGAGCCTTGAAGGGGAAAAATTAGAAGAAACTGACTAAGAAAAGAAGAACATTTTTCATTAGATTGTAAATTTTTAGCACGAAAGTACTAAAGGACACCTAATAAATTTCACATCTCCTACAGTAGAGACGGAAGGAGTGGCACTTTACGTGTTTATCCGAGCCACGAAGGATCTGGCCGTTTGTAGGGCAAAGGTAAATATTGCTCCGGCCTCGAGGATCGACCTCGCGGCCATCCTTCCGCTCTGCAGTCAAGTGCGGAGATCTGCCGGACTGCGATGTGCATTAATAAGAGGAAAGCATGCGTTATTGGACGAAAAAAAAAAAAAAAAAAAGGATTTCATGCTACCAAATATAATAAATATGCGGTAAAGTATAGAGCGGTATAGCATAGCAAAATAACCCCAAAATGTTTTACCTATTTGCAATATGACATTTCCACGAGAGATTTTCAAGACGTGAGCACCCGTACATATATTTGACATTTTTGTGTGTGTGTGTTCTAAGGAGATGCAGCCGGTCCGGGTGTATGGTGAATATACTTTCAATCAACTTTGTAATGTAACGTTTTTCTGACTTAAGGTCGCGTGATAAATGACAAAGCTTAAGATTGCTTTACGTGGCAATCTTCATTTTTGAATACATGAGTCTGAAAATGCATTCTGCTGTATTTTCTTTCTTTGGTTCATTCCATTAAGACTAAGAAAAAAAATCGCTGTATAGAAAGTACGTACTACTTCGCCAAGCAGACTTAAAACAGCAGTGTTGAAGAGCATCCATTATGAGACAAAAAAAAAATTTCAAGTTTCACTGCCGTTGCTGGTCGATTATTTTACGTAGATCCGCTGTTATACATCATGTACTTATTACAAAATTTGTGGCTTTAGGTGGGTTTGGCAAATTTTCCATAGGAAAGA
This sequence comes from Porites lutea, assembly GCF_958299795.1. Taxonomy (NCBI): domain Eukaryota; kingdom Metazoa; phylum Cnidaria; class Anthozoa; order Scleractinia; family Poritidae; genus Porites; species Porites lutea. The sequence continues at coordinate 15,013,271 of NC_133208.1, read as the reverse complement.
ATAAAAATACGAATTTTGCAGGCCTTGAACCTGCTGAAGTGGATATCCTGTTTCGCCCGCATATTCTTCATAGCCTTCTAATAGCCTTAATAATAAGAATAATGATAATAATACTTATGCCACTGATATTAATATCATAAACGAAAGAAAGGGGTGTAAAATCTACCATAAGAGGACAAAGAAAAAATCTGAGCCTTAGATGGAATTCGAACCCACGACCTTCTAGAACACGGAGGGTCGTGGGTTCGAATCCCATCTGGGGCTCAGATTTTTTCTGTCTTCTC
>NC_133208.1:14980487-15005487 GCF_958299795.1 Porites lutea | reverse complement strand
GGCATTTATTAAATTTTACTCCCAACTTTTACTCCCCCCAAAAGACTGCTTATTCTGCTGGCACACCAATACTTCTATGAAATCGCTTCAATATGTACTCAATTTTGCACCTACGTTAGACAAGTTAAAAAGTTTTCAATGGACACGAAATTCGGGGATTTTATATTACACTGAACAATTGCAGCATTGAAAGTTTTTAAAGAAAATCTATTGACGAGTTTTGGTTTAATAGAGGTTTTCGTGAAAGTAGTCTTAGAAAGTACAAAAAAAGCTCAGCATTGCGTTTGACTGATCACATGTTTTCATGGTTTTTCGAAATCTGCCAAGGCTACTTGCGTTTAGCCAGTTGTAGAGTGTCTAAAGGTCATTTGCAAAACGAATGAGTGATAAAAACTATTCGGAAGCATCCAAAATGTAGTAAATTTGTCTGCATGTAGAAGTCCAGCCTTCAGTTCATGCATAAGTTATACCCTTTTTGTAGAAATTCAAAGATATCTCGAATTTCTTTCTATAGATTTTTGTGAAACGTCGCACAACGGAAGACAAGCACCCCAAGTATACGTAGCGTTAAGCATTTCCAAAGAAAATGCCTATAAGGGCAGAAATTCGATTTAGAGCTAAAACTGTTGTGACGTCACGTGATATTTATTCCGATCGGGCCAAAAAAATATGTCATAATAAAGTTAAGTCTATGTGTAATACATGTTTTATAATGTTTTACAGTAAAGATCAGTTTGTTTAAGTGTAAGAGATTCAAAGATGGAAGGCGTACCTACAAAAATACTGGGTCGAGCCACCTTAACACGTTTTAATTCCCGAAGATCGTCTGAGAACCAAGGCGCTTGTGTGGCCTAGGGGTTATATTCCTTGTTTGTTCTGGGGCGTACTTGTCATAATACGCAATGTGTTATCATACGCAGTTATCACATCGTCCAAGTCATCAACTGATTCTTTAGAGAAGACGCAGCAGATGTCCTTCCGAAGAGCATCAAGACCGATGTTACGAGTCTTCCGACGCGTAATTATTCTATAATTGTTTAGTAGAACTCTAGAATATATTATTTCTTCATGATATACCGTATTTACTCGAATAGACGCCGCCCTCAAATAGACGCCGCACTTGAGACTCAAAATATTAATAGACGCCGCGTTTACAGTGCGGCGTTTATCTGAGGAAATAATGATTTATAATAATTATTAAAGAAAAGTCTATTTCAAGTTTAAACCAGCAATGGAAATTTATTTTCTTTTAGAACAACATTTTTTTAGTTCAAAGTGACTGTACTTTTTTGCTCAATTTGTAAAACTTTTTTAAACTAAACTAGTGAGCAGCACTCTGCGAACTGTTGCTGTAAAACTTGTTTATTCTCCTACGCGTTTCGTCTAACTAACGTAGACTTCTTCAGGGAGTTTTACAATCAAATACTAACCGCCTATATTTAAGCCATAATATGACTAAAAATAATGATGGTCGCAAACATTGAAGGTTTGGCTAATCTCGTACCCAGATCTCCCACGGAAACAGAGTGAGATCTGGGTACGAGATTAAGGTTTGGCCGGATTTACGAAAAGGAACATGCGCAGCTGCGAGATTTTTTACGCAAGGCGTGAGAAAACTTTGGGGCAACCGTTTTAGCTAAAACCGAGATGTGTGTGCTGGAAGTTCACACAGCTAGCTGACTGCAATTCAAACTCTTCTGGAAAAAAAGTAGTGACTCTGAGATCATTTAAAGTTCCTCTGAGATAACATTTCATGTCTAAATTATGAAGATTTGGTCGTTTGGTGATAAATCAGCCTTTTTAGGTCAATATGTATTTTACTTTCATGTTCTCGATGATTACAAAAAAAATTCACGAAATAATCCGCAGAAATAGGGAATCTTGGAGTTAAGCATTAGGCTTCTTCTTCAAGTTAATTGTAAATATAGTTTATACACGATATTACTTTTAATTTGTTTGGACAAAAACTTAATTAGCCGTTAAAAGGAACCGCAAGTGTGAATGAATGATCCCTAAGAAGATAAAGCTCTTGGCAGACGAAAGAAGATAATTATGCAAATGGCGTCATAAAGAGTCGGCTTTGGGCAAGTTTTCATCATATGCGTGCTGATACTCGGAGAAAAGCTTTACCCAAACTTATAGAATTTTATGTGGTCACGTTTAGTTGTTGCCTCTCTGAGGGACAGCAATACTCTTCCCCGGGGGGGGGGGGGGGGGGAGGGGAGTCACTCAACAAATATTTCTTTGGAGCAGGAACCTTGTATGGGGAGACTACGACCAGGAGTCAATCCCCTTACCCCTTTATATACCACTTTTGTCAGAAATGGTACCCCTTTTCACATACCTTGCCTTGCCAGGTAGTTTTTAATTGCTGCAAATACACTTTTTTCTGAATAAAATACAAAACCAAAACAATTTCTCGACTATTTCACAGGCATGTGAAAGACATTAAATGAATCTGATAACCATCTTGGGCCTTTTTATATACTTCAGCTAGTAAAATCCCTACCCTTTCATATACATAAAGCCTAATCCATTATAGGGATCGGAGTACCCCGGGGAGTCGGGTGCCTCTCCGAAGGGCGCCAATGTGGAACATCTGTCATGATTGAGCTTGCTGCGAAAGTGAGAATTCATAACTCGAGGAACTCCTAAAATTAAAGTAACGGATGTTAATGCTTATTCTAAAATTTTTTAAAGTTTCAGAACCCGCCGTTCAAGCTCTGTATGATGTCCCTGGCACTCTTCGCAATTTGTCTTATATCCCAGATGCATGGAAGTGAGGCTGTTGGTGGGCAATGCAAAACTTCAGAGAGATCAGTACCTGGTAAAGCTCTCAAGGGTCACACCTTCAGAGAGTTTGCCGCAAGGGCCATTGTTGAGTGCCAGAACACCTGTGAAAGAGACCCCAGGTGTGCGAGTTACAATTTCTACATCCCTGGCAAAGTGTGTGAGCTTAACAGCCATACCAAAGAGGAGAAACCTGATCATTTTGTGACGGATGAACTGAGATTCTACATGAAACGTGAAGGTATGAACTACGTAAAACTTTGTACACCAAACACACTTTCAATTGGATTCCTCGATTCTCTTTATTAGTTTGTCCAGCTGGCAGGGCTAAACTTGAGTCCAATACCGGGCCGAGTTTTCACGAGGTTTTACGAGATACGTAGTTCCAAAACGAAACTAGTTAGATTCATGAGCCGATATACATGCTGTCAGTAGCATATCGAAAGAAAGTCCTTCTTGTATTCTGCAGATCGATGGCGTAGTTGATTAAGAAATAACTCACATGTTCCTTATGCTGTCTGATTTATATATCTTTAGATGAAGATGAGTGCTTGAAGACGCCACCAGTTTGTGACGTCAAGGCAAACTGCAAGAACACGCTTGGCTCCTACCTATGTTATTGTAAAGAGGGTTTTACGGGTGACGGTAATACCTGTCAAGGTAAATGATCAGAAAAACATTGATTGAACGAAAACGTTAGTAACAAGTGTGTCCTTTTTATTGCCATTGTTTGAAATGGTTTGCTGAGTCGGCGCAGGAACGCAGTGGTATCACCTTTTTGTTCTCTGTTGTTTTATTTTCAACAATTTGACCATAATTGAGGCTAGTGGGACTTCGTTTGTCGCGGGCTGCACACTTTATAAAACAGGCGGACGTTAGTCAAAAGAAATAACCATTAACAATTGCGCTTTTCACTGCCGCTGTCGCAGCTTCAACCCATCTTTGTGTCGTTTGTCGCCATTTTTCTGCCCTCTGTCGCTTTTTCAAGGCCATTTCGCTTCAGTGTCGAAATTTAGTCCAACAGGGCCTCAAGAAAGTGGCTAAAACAAGTGTAATCAACGGAGACGCACGTAAGGGTGGGGCTACACAAAACACCACTGTAGTATGGGCCTGATGGGTTAAAAGTTTGAAAACAAAAAAAAAGGAGTGTAAAAATAAGACGATACCATTAATGTTTTGTATGCGCCTAATAAGCCTGCATTGCCAGAAAAACTGCGTACGGACAAGTGGTTAAAGCCTTTTTCTCGCCACTTTCATTTAGTCTCTAAAGTAAGAGAAAGTTAGCAATACAAGTACGAATCTACCGTAAACCACGCTAAGCACTCAGGGTGAGCTCTGTCGAAATAATTCTGATGCGTGCGTTTTCATGGTAAGTTAAACGATAGAACTCAATGAAGCTTAGAGTGCGAACTTCAAATCGAGAGTCGAACTCGAACTCGAATGCGGCGAAAAGGATTAGGTAATTATTTGTGCGTTTTCATATTAAGGATCGCTTCGATAAAACTGAAAGGAAGAAATCAAAATCGGGGTGGAACTCGAACGGGGCGGACTCAAAAGGGGGGAAACCGGCAGATTCCTTTACGTTCATCCAGAGATTAATAAAGGAGGTATACAGAGGAAACACATTTCCTTTTATTGGGTAGGTAGTGAAGGACATAACGAGCAAACCATCAGTTTTTTCATAAAATGGTGTGTCTTCTGGCTTAGCCACCTTCCTTATTGTCGCACGCAATCAAAGAAAACTGTAATTTATCATCAAAATGATTTTCTACGAAAGATCTCAACAGACGATTGAAGGAATCATTCAGAAGAAAAATTATCTTCTTCTAAATAGGTCAATGCATTTTATTTACTATTTTGCAGACATCGACGAGTGTGAGACAGAAAAGCATTCACTGCGAGTCCAATGCTTTCTGTAACAACACTAAAGGCTCTTACATTTGTACATGCAAACCAGGATATAACGGAAACGGCGTTAACTGCACAGGTAAGATAAGGAAACGAAAACCGTCGGCTGATAGCATAACCTGAAACCATTTCTATTTAACGAACGTTTTCGAGTTCCATTAAGGTGTATGTTACATCTTTAGGGGTTCTTTAAAATAGTAAAAATATGAAAGAATCTGATAGGCTGCTTGTGAAAGGCTCCCTTGTCAGAGTTTGGGGTGCATTAATGCGGCGGTGCCGTCAGCTGATGCCGTTGAAACCAGCGATAAGAATAGTGCGATTTCACAGTATTTTCAAGTTTACTGCACAATCAGTAAATTAGTGGTGAGGAGAGAAGAATACCAGAACAATACTATAGATTCACTTTGTTTTAAATCGCTGGTTAAAAATTAAGTGGACCGCTAGAGCCTGTGTATGTGTGGGGGGGGGGGGGGACTGCACCCGTCGCACCCCCCATCCCTACGGGCCTGATCTAGGGTCTTTTAAAACAGTTCAACATGAAAGGGCTCGTTGTCATCCTGGTAGCAGGCAAACTTGTGCAAGTTTGGGGTTATTATGGCTCGAACCGGCGAAGCCGATGAAAAGAATGGGGTAATTCTCCAGGTCTATACTTAACGTTTTAAGAATATTAGACTGTAAAACAGTCCGTATTTTTGCGTATTCAAGTACGCGCGAGCAGTCAAAAATAAGGTCTGGAAAAAGGCTGAAAACAGAGAGCGAGACTAGGGAGAGACGCTAAAAATACTCGCTTAACACGCCCGTAGGGCGTGTGAGGCTCGCGCGCTTCACGCGTGCAAGACTCTTACGCCACGCTTTAATGATTTCTTTACTGATTTTGAGAAAAAAAAACGACTGTTTTGCAGTCTATAAGAATATTTGTATATTCGACAAACAATCATTAGCCCGATACGCAGTTTTCGTAACAGCTTTTCTGGGTGTTTATTGGTCGGTTGCAGAAATTATTACTGAGGTTGGCTCTAGCCATTTGATGGGCTCCTGCTCTAGCCTGAGTATCAGGCCTTATTCTATAGGGGTTGCCGGAGAGGAGATTTAATTTTTAAGCGAATGAATAGGAATGATATCTGGGGAGGGGAAAGGGAGGCAAAAGGAGATAAAGAATCATTAAAAAAAATATGATAAACCTAAAATTGTCGGTTCCGCCACACTTGAAATTCATTAAGACATGCTAATTGCCACGTGAATTTTTAAGTAATTTAAATCATTCTTTAATAGTTTCAGAATTTATGACTGACTCGCAGATTTTGAATAGCAGTAATTACTATTTTCATCATTTGGGCAATTTTCTGGAGACTGCAGTTGGGAACAATTCTCACTGGATGTTGTGCTGGCGTGCTACATTGCATGGCTGGAATGTCGGTCAGTTTCACAGTCGCTGCGATGGAAAGAACGACACTGTTACCATCATAAGGAAAGGCAAATTCATCTTTGGCGGATACACGGATATTCCTTGGGGTAAAAAAAAAACTAATTCCCTTATTTTATCCTCTTTTTTTACTTCAATGTAACAGCTTTACAATTCTGATCTACTTGCACTGCTTATTAGAATTTAACTCCTTTTTTATAAGGTTGAAACGTCACTCTTGGTTTGTCACCTTGTAATGATGGTCAAGTGTTTTTGTGTAATGAACCTAGTTACCTTAGCTTTGCCAGCGTGGGTCTTAACGTCAATAGGCCTGGTCGCCCTTATTTTTAATTCAAACTGAAGACAAGAAAACGAATTTTTTTTCTTGAGCGAGCCATGCTTAACTCAAGGTCTCGGTGAATTCCACCCATCCCCAGCAACTTTCGTTAAGGCTTCGATCCATCTGTGATGACAATAAGGTTTCCTTCAAGGGATGTGAAGTTTCTTCCTTCCTTTGCGCGTGAGTTGTGATAGGCCTGTGAATGGAATCTGACAAACATTGGATTGCACAGACTTGCAGATCGTGCCATTTCAAACGCAAAGAAGCTAAATGTAGTGATGCCGGTGAAAGCATCAAATTTTTGTTACGGCAGCTACCGACCCGTTACAGTGTGTGTCAAGGATGTGTCCAGCCTAAGAGAATATGCACAGCGAAACCATATATTTTTTATACGGACAGTCAGTAAAGCCTGGCCAAGTGTCCTTGTCGTGGTGGGCCAACAAGATTGTCCGTAATAAAACGGAGTCCGCATGTCCGTATGTCTAGTATCGATCCAATGGTTCTCATTTACACGTAGAGCAGAATCAGTTTATTACTATTCTGAGAAATCTCCAGTTATTAAGTTTGGTAACCTCATAAGTTATCTCACCACTAAGAAATAATTGCGTTAAAAGTGGAACGCTTGCTAAAAAAACCTGAATCCTTCGGTTGACTCCCCGATCATTCAATAGGGCTATTGCCAGTTACCTTTACCTCAATTGTATTAATAGATATTAGTTTAAATAAGAAGGCAAAAGCAAATTGAACTCTGGTGGCTATTGAAAAATGACGTCATTTTTAATCGTGATGATGGGCTAATATGGTCAGTAATAAAATTAATTCAAACTTGAAATTCATTTTTTTTATTGAAGCAAACCCGAAAGCATATATGACAATTTATTATTATTGTTATTATTATTATTATTATTATTATTATTTTATTTATTTTACGCTCTTTTGGTTTCTCAGAATCCAGTGGTGGCTATATCGCTACTTCCGAAGCGTTTATTTTTTCGCTGAACAATAATGAAGGCTTGGCACCGTTTGTGAGCAAGGTGAAGAAAGAATACTCAGGAAAGGCAATTTACAGTGGGTCATATTATGGTCCACGTTTTGGCCTGGATGTCTTCATTAAAGATAATGCCGACAGTAACGACAAGTCATTAGCACGTTTGGGCTATCGCTACTCTGCTCCACCTGCAGTGCAGGACCGGGACACAGTCCTGGCCGGGACTGAGTACTTCTCACCTAATGAGGTGGAGGTATTCTATCTTGACCCATCCCGCTAAATACAAGATAACACAAACTATCATATTTATTGCTATTAAATCTGAGAGAGAAGCAATGGGAAGTTTAATATAACTCAGTTTAAACTTCTTATTAATTGCTGTTTAAATTATTGATTTTTTGTTTTGTTTTGTTTGCTTTTTACTTTTTTTTAGAATCCCTCAGTATATATTCAATTGTCTGAAATCTGCTGTTAGAATAGTTTGCCTATAGTTTGTTTTAGGATTTTAATATAGCTAACTATTTAGGGCCGGTAAAGGCTTGGGATTTAGCAATACGTACTACAAGGTAAATCTCTTGCTAAAGCAACTTTCGCCAGCCATTTTAAAAGGCAGCATGCACTGCTCATCACACAAACATTTTTAAAATTAGTTACCCGAACGATTGCAGCGTTATTTTTACTTATTTCATGATTCACACCTTTTATTTTGTTATTCAACAACCTTTCTTTAACGTACAAACCTCTTGAATATTCAACAAACTGAAAGTCCTGGAAGGGCTTGAACGTAGCAGGGAAGAGCGGGGACAAATGGCCACCGCGTGACAAAGGTCGATAAGAGCGTTAGGGAAACCAATTGTGCTATCCAGTGAATAGTGATTTAACTGGTGGATAGCGTTGTCCACCTTTTGAACAACTGGGGCCTGAAGAAGATATAAAACAAATTTCATTTAAAAAAAATTAAAACTTTTTACACTTGAAAAAGTCGGCCCAATTTCTTCAATTTTTTATCCATATGTCCATCCTTGCCATTCTTAACAACAGAGAACAGGGAAACAGTTTCATTGCCAATAATAAAGTCTTAAACCACGAAACTGAACCATGACTATTTGAAATTACATGTTTTAACTCTTGAAAAAGATTGAAAAGAGCATGACATTGGCCCTTTAAATTGAACTGGGCTATGAAAACAACTAAGCGCGTAGTTTTTGTAAAAAATAAGCAGTGCTTCTTGTTGTAACCGATTATTGGTTCGTCTTCTAACAGTTAATCATGATCCATTTCATCGAAAAAAAAAATGGTATAGGCTTTTGGGGTTGAAAAATGCGGATAAATCATTCATGTTATCAGTCCACTTATAAACTTACTGCAGGACCCCATAACCCCGAGTCCTGCTCACTGAAATAGGGCTTCACTCCTCCTCTCCCCACCCCTTCCCCCCACCCACTCTTTTTCGGCGTTAAGACAACCTAGACCTTTTATCCTCTACAAGTATTGTACATCGAGGGAGGATAAAAAGATGTCGATGTATTTTAAGCTCAATGTCTGTATAGGTAATTAAGTTTGTGTGTATTAATAGGAGTTAAAGCAAGGGTTAAATAGTTAGGGACGCTATACCTGACCTTCTCCTTAAGGGACGAAGATCAAACGCAGAGCCTGTGTCTAAAGGTTGAATTGTTTATACTCAAAGTTAATAGCGTTCACTTTACAGGGAGTGGGTATAGTGTTCTTTAGATTAAAGTGACATTTCATGTAGTTTTTAAAGAGAAGTTTTGTGCGTAAGATCAGGCAACACGTTTTCTCTTCTTCTTTTCGCTTTAAGCTGATCAAGACATTTCATAACACCATATGGCAAGAGATAAAAACAAGCGCTCGCTGATACCAGTCAGTCATTATTTATTTGATTTCTGGAAAGAAGAGTTACGCGACGAGTTACGGAAAGGGAGGCATTAAGCCGATCCCGTATACCAATGTAATTTTGTTTTTAGATCTCACTCTGTCTTCCCCTGACAGAGATCTGAGCACTAAATTAATCACACACCCTACTCTGGGTCTCGCCGAAAACACATGAATAGTGACTGAATATGAGTATAGGACAGAAGCATTTGCCCTAGCTTGGATTCCGGCAGATCGATGAGGATATTGATTTTGCCGTTTAGGAGGGTGGTACTGCTTAAAGTAGGGCGGTACCGCTCGAGGTAGATCGCTTCATTTCGACCCTGCTGTTTAACTAGTTTCCTAACCTAACCCTAACCCTGAAGCCCCAAGATGCACATACAAATTCTCCAGACTGATCTCCATACATTTCTTTTAAAAACAGTTGAGAGAATTTGGTTTAAGATCAAGGCGTTCTCCGTTTGGTGATCAATTTAGTAATTCTCATAACTTTTACTGTTGATGATCTGCTGATGTTGTTAGGACAAAATTGATGTTGGTCACTCTTGAGACCTAAAGGGTAAATAAGAACAGAATCAAAGAGAAAACAGGAGGGTAATTGTGTCGGCAATTTAATGAATCTCCTATTTACTCACGACAGTTTATTGCATGTTGTACTTTATGGCTAATAAGTTGAATTCTTACTAAGGATAGATTGAATATAAACTAGCTGGATTTTTGAAAGCTAACGAACTGAATTGTAGCCTCTTGATTGAAGAAAGCCAAAACGCAAGTTTCTAAATTATTGCGTCTGATAAGCCAGAAAATCACACTAAGAACAGTAAGAAAGGAAAAGGAGCGAGAATTGCGAAAATAGAGGGAAGAGGGAGAAAGGAAGGCGGAGAAGAGAAAAGACAATAGTTCCACTCTTAGTTTTTATATGGGGTATTTACTTGGAGATTCTGTACTTTCTGAAACAAAAAAAAGTGCGGAATGACAAGGGCTTTTGGGCCTTTCAAAAATCTAGCTAGATAATAGACTGGAGTATTTTAATAATCCTTTAGTAGAATAGCCAAAAATTTCAAAAGTAGTGTTGTATAGATAGATCATGTAATAGTCTTATACTTTTGACCTCGCTGTGATAGTCACATGGGATAAGATTTACATTGATTCTCTTCGTTGTTTTTTAAACATTAAGTGACATCACCATCTATTGCCAGCGGTTGACACACCTTCTTTGATGACGTTACAAATTAAGGTTTTCAAAAGCAACAAGGTCTGTTTCACAAGCACTTCTCTCTTGTCAGTGTAAAGATTTTGTAGCAGTTCATTTAATAAACGTAACGTTGAGGTGATCCAAGTTCTTGTGTGGCATGTGTGGTAATTATTGAAAATGACATGAGCAAAAAAGAGAGATAGCAAATGTTTATCATCTCCTTGTACTCTGTTGATAGCTGTGTCTTTCTTGGTGCCCTGGGCTAGTTCCGTGGTCACTAATGAACAATAAAAGTTTCGTACGATGTTACTCCTGTTGCATGATTGATGTGGGGTTGGACGATAGCCGTTCATTATTTTTTGGATGGTCATCAGGGGGGTAGCCGGGATTTGTCTAGAGGTACGCACAATTTTCCAAATCCTCCTCCCCTCCCCTCTCACAGCAACGTTTTCATTTAATGCTTTATACTGATGAACAGTTACAATAAGCAATCACAATTTGCCGTATGTCCTCTTTGAATTTGTGTATCCTGCGGCTTGCTACCATCTGCGCCTTTCTTCCTGCCTTTTCTCTAAAATGTGTCCACCACTCGTCGTTTCTCTGGAAACCGGTGGTGAGGCCTACTTGCAGACGTTGGAAAAACAAAACAAAACAAACAACAGCTCGAAATTGGGCCTCCTGTCCAAGCTGATTAACGAGTGTATAGCTATAGTTTTCAGACGCGACAAAACTGCTTAATTTGTCGTTTACTGTTCATCATTATTGATACAAAAAACAGTAATTTCGGCAAGGGTCCTTAAATAAAACTTTACAAGCACAATTTACAAGTGTATTATTTTACTGTTTTGATTGACGTTTGACTGTTTCTTAATCCTTAACTACACAAATGCGAGGTGGCCATCACCAGAATTCATCATTTGAGTGTGAAATCTCACTGCCAGTCGTTTCGAGGGCCCCAAATAGGTTTCTCGGGACCCGGGATTTACCTTATTTTAAACTCGGTATTCAGGATTTGAAAGCAAAATCGGGGCGAGTTTCAGGATTGAAAGTATGCGCAGGAGGTGGGATGCCAAAAAAAACTCCCAAGATTACAGGATTGTACGAAATTTTGGGTCGGGATTAAGAACCCTTCTGGGAACCCTCCGTTTCCATGGTAGGGCTATGAACGGACGGACATTCCGGCACATGAAACCAGGTTACCTAAAAAGGGGTTCCTTTTAATAATTCTACATATACAGAACTCCACTTACCGTCGCAATCCTCGCAACACACCTTCACAATCTTTCATCTATCTTTAGTCGGTTAACTGCCAATAGTATAACCCTTGTGGCACGAAATAGGAGAGTTTATTTTTGCAGATTGGGGATTTTTTGTGTTTTGCGGGAACTAATTGTGGCGATTAGGACAGATTGGTTTCTCTTGCTGGGGATTAATTTTTGCGATTTTCAGAACCCAGTACCCAGCATTGATAATATTTTCGTTTTTATTGAGTACGTGCAACAGAAGTACATATTTTCAAGCAATAAACTTGAATTTCAGTTGTGATTGAACAGAGACGATTTCTTAGTGCTGTATTTTTGTGTAGCGAATTTAAGTTAGAGAATATTTAGTCTGGAGTAAATTTTTGCGGGAAAATTTTTTGCGGTAATTTTCATTCGCGGGAACTTATTTTTGCGGATCGCCGGAAAAACCGTAAAAATTAGAACCGGCAAAAATTTCGCGCCACACGGTAGGCTAATCATGGCAGTGGGTCAGAGTTAGCTAGGCTGTGGGTGATGATAGATAGGTTTTGGTTGTGGAGGTAAACACGGGCAAAGAAAGAGCCGTAACAGCTGCAGTAGATGGAAGACTGTTACTTGCATTGTAGGTATCAAAGCGGGTAAAAAGTTGTATGTCATACTATGGGACTTCCTGGTACAGGAGGAATTAAGAGATAACTCACTAGGAAAGGGCAAAGCGACTTAATTATGTTGGATCTTATAAAAAAGTGAAAGATCATTAAGTATGTTCTTCACTCTTGCGTTGACAACTTGTATTCCACTTATGTGTTATCTCTAGTTAGAAAAAAACAAACTTCTCGAATTAATTCTGGGTGAGGAACAATAGGGTTAATTTCTTTTACAAGTTAATTGTAAATTGTAAATATATTTTTAGTCTATCGATTTTTTTTTAAAAAAGTGGCTTGAAAAAACTTAATTAGCGGTCTGACGGTGCACCCTCCAAAGCGATGAAACCGCAAGTGCGAATAAACGACTCCGACGAAGAAATGAATCCAGAAATGAGTCCAGAAATTGGCAGACGAAAGAAATATAATTATGCAAATGACCTCGTAAAGATTCAGGTCTGTGGAAGTTTTCATATGCAAGCTCATCAGCTGGCTGATACTCGGTGAGAAGTTATACTCAAACTTATAGAAGTTTGTGTGGACACGCTTAGTTGTTGATGCCAGCTCTCTAAGAAGCACCAATACGCCCGGGATGGGCTTAACAAAGATTTTTACGGGGGGGGGGGGGTGGGGGTAGATGAATCATAATGGCATCGAACAAAAGGAACACTACGCGAAGAGGAGGAGTTGAATATCAATTACTGTGTAAAGTTGCCCTGTGAAGTTTCTATTTGCAGTTTCTTCCAGCTGAATGTCCGAAAATCGACGTTGATTCAATCTTTAACAAACTACTACAAGCTGCTTAAACGTTTTATTGCGGTTTACATTGTTTTCTCCCCCGAGTGAATAAGTATTTTAATAGGAAACCATTAGCTCCAAATTGCTTATCAATTTGTCTGCTCTGAATCATAAAACTTTTATAGGAACCATACCGCAACAGCTCAAAATATTTTAGGTCTTTTATAATAGTATCCCACACATTGCTCAAGACTTCGCAACTTGAAATCTTTTGATAGTCTTCTTCAATGTATTCATACATTTATTGAACAGTCTTGAATAAAATTTCAGCCGAATAAATAAAAGAAAACCGAAGATTTGCTGATTGGTAATAAACAGCAGTATAATGTTAACAAATATCCTGCTCCGCTTTTTTTTTCTGCGTCTCCAAAATAAATCGACTAGAGGTGTCTTATTACTGCATTAGTTTTAATTCTGTTGTTGAAGAAATTCATTAAATACTTCGTGCTCTTTCGAGACGCCTTCCCGAATGGGTTCCTGCCTTTGCACAGAAGTCTAGGTAAGTACGAACTCTTGGTTTCTTCTTATAAGTTAGTCATAAAGTGGAAATTTAATATCATATTTTCAAGAAGTTTAGCAACCTCGCAATACGAGCTCTAAGCGTTTCCATTTGAGACAAAACACCGTTCTGTTTCGACGACGGCAACTAGGACGCCAGAGAAGCAACCTTTGCCGCATTACACTTTTTTGTACATTTCTAAGCCGTCAATGCACGACTTCGAAGTAAAATTGCCTAATTTCACCGCTTTATGGAGGGCGCAGACAGACGACGTCGAACTTTCTTTCAATATTTTCTGAACTTGGCGATGGCTCTTAGGAGTTCAACGACAGGAGAGTTCGCTTATGTTTGACAAACAAAGGGATTTGCTATAATCAAGCTGAAGTGTGGAACTTCTCAGCACTTCTTAAATAAACTTTTTCGCTGCCGTCGGGAGCTCAGACATGCGAATAAGATTTAATTAAAAAAAATTTCCAGATACTTGTCTCCTGTTGTGGAACAATGAAAGAATAGAAATGAAAATTCTCAAGGAAATTTACAAAAATGTGCGCTAGCCGCAGGGGCACCCAACGATGGTTTCCTCCTAAAAACATTGAAAGCCCATTTTTGACTATTTAGAGTAATTTTATATCTTTAGAAATGCATTTTAAGCGGCACTATAAAATTTTTATCTGTTCGGTCATCCACGGGGAACTTGAGTCTTTTCTAAATTACAAGGGCTTCAGTATTTTTCCCGAAAATTTTAGAAGCAGTTCAGTGTATTACGAAAGTGACAATTTTTCTGATTCTTCTCTCCATCACCTATTTTAATCCGAAAATTTTGCGTTTCCTTTTTTTTTTTGCGAAAAATAGCCTAATCGGGGAAGTAAAATTTGAAAAGTTCAGAAAGTCGTAGTGAATTTATTAGATAAGCTTCGAAAATTCAACATGAATGCAACGGTTATCAAGAAATTTTTAGCCGTCCTCAAGCTATAGAAAATTATAGGCAATATTTGCTTCTCTGAACAGACAACAGTTGTTGGGTGCCCCCTGGTTAAGTGCGAGCAATGGCTACACACATATTATATAAAAAGCATATTTCAAAAACTGAGAGAAAAGGAGATAGAACTTTTTTAATTAGTTAACTATTTTTACGTTTCTTTACAAATAGCATAATGAGATAAAGCTTTAGAGAGCATATATCAAGAAATGCAAACAAAAAAGGTCGAAATATTTTTCAGGTATTTTCTCAATCAACACTGGGCAATTAACCATATTCAATAGTCATTTTTTTCTGAAAGTCTTCAGCGTAAAACACCTGAAGTATCTGGAGTAAAATGACATTAAAAATGAATTAAGAAGGTAAACTATTGCAAATTTCTTAACAATTTTTCCTGAAAAATACTTTCTTTGTCATGATTTAGCTTTCAGCAACTTTCAGCAAAAAATCATGACCTCTTGTGGCCTGTCTTTAGTGCCGTAGTGACGAATGTGCTTGAGAAGAAAATATATCAGCTTATAGGACGTGATACAATGATAGGGCATCGAACAGAGGAAAATTATGAGAGACTCAATAAGAAACGATAACAAGTGAACTCTTCATTTGATTGTAAATGTTTAGCACGAAATTACTAATTGGGCCCGGATACCTAATAAAATTCACGGCTCCTATACTGAAAAAGGGAGGGGCACTTTACGTGTTCATCCGTGCCACGAAAAGGTCTGGCCGTCTGCAGAGCAAAGGCAATACTTTCACCCAGTTATTTCAAGACTCCTAGTATTGGTCCGGCCTATAGGATAGACCTCGCGGCCTCCTGCTCTGCAGTCAAGTGCTTTACCAAGTTAGCCAATAGCCTGGTTCTGAAAAGGTACTATGTAAAATCTGCGGGACTGCGATATGCATTAAGAGGAACTCAAGGCTTGCGTTATCGGAGAAAAAGCCGAATTCCATGCTGCCAAATATAATAATAAGTAAGGCTGGATAGGTGTCAGGTGGTGTTCTTTATATGTGGTAAAGTATATATAGTAAGAGTGGTACAGAATATGATATAGTTAATATAGCAATAACGCCAAAATGGTTTTAATTACCTATTTGCCATGTGGTATTTCCACGATAGATTGTTATAAATGAGCAACCTTAGATATATTTGACATTTTTTTTCTGATTGTGTTCTAAGGAGATGTAGCCGGTCCAGGTATATGGTAAAATATACTCGGAAATCAATTTGGTAATCTAACGTTTTTCTGACGTCGCGCGGTAAATGACAACTTGAGCTTAAGATTTCTTGACATAGCAATCTTTATTTTTGAATACATGAGTCTCTGAAAATGCATTCTGCTGTATTTTCTGTCTATTTTGGTTTATTCCATTGGGACGGATCAAAGGGAAAACATCGTTGGATGTACTACATCGCCAAGCTAAGCAAGCGTAAAACAAAAGTGTTGTAAAATATACCTTGTGGGAAAAAATATCATTTTTCACTATTTCCAAGACATCTGGTTGATTATTTTCCGCTCTTAAAAGTCATCTACTTATTACATATTTGTGGCTTTACGTGGGTTTGGCAAATTTTCCATGAAAGAATAAAAATAAGAATTATGCAGGTCTTGGAGGCTGCCTGCTGAGGTGGATCAACATCTGCTTTTATCAACATTATTCTTCATATCTTACTCAGCCTTATCAGGAGCCCATCATGGGCTCCTGGCCTTATTTAATAACTGTTTAGTAAAATGCCAGAATATATTGTTTCTTTATAGGACTCGTTACTTAAAATCAAATCGAGATGAGTGTGCTGGAAGTTCACATTGCCGACTGCAATTCAAAATCTTCTGGAAAAAAAGTAGTGGCTTTGAGATCATTTAAAGTTCCTCTGAGATAACATTTCATGACGAATTCGAAATTATGAAGACTTTGTCGGTTTGGTGATAAATTAGCCTTTTTAAGTCAAAATGTATTTTACTTTTATGTTCTCGATGATTAGACAAAAAAATAGAGATAGGAAATTTGGTGAGGAATATTAGGCTTGTTCTTGAAGTTAATCGTAAATCGTAAATACATAGTTTAGATACGATGTCGTTTTTAATTCGTTTGGAAAAAAACTTAATTAGCTAAAAGTCTAAAGGAACCACAAGTGCGAATAAATGACCCCCATGAAGTTAAATCTCTTGGCGGATGAATAGATAAAGCCCAGAATTTGGCAGATTTAGGAAAAGATAATTATGCTTTAAATGGCCTCGTTAAGACTCAGCTCTCAGTGTCAAGTTTTCGAGCTTATACTCGGAGAAAAGTTAAAGTTCGAAGAAGAGATAAGACTTTGTGTGGACACGCTTAGTTGGTGCATCTCTATTTCCGGGGGGGGGGTAATCAACAAAGATTTATAAGGGGAGGTAACTGATGAATCCATTATGCCATCGAACAAAAGAAACAAGAGGAGGGGTTGAATATCAGTTACTGGTGAAGTTTCTATTAGCAATTTCTGCCAGCTGAATGTCCGAAAATCAGATCCGCCATCGATTTAGGACCGTATTGACGTTGATTCATAATCTGAACAAACCACTAGCTGCTTAAAAACTTTTTACCGCGGCTTTCATTGCTTTACAGTTAATAAGTATTTTTTAAAGTAAACCATGATTAGCTTAAAATTGCTTATCAATTTGTCTGCTCTGAATCATGATACTTTCTAGGAACCCCTCAAAATATTTTCGGTCTTTTGTTATTAATACGGATCGGCGCACACATTGCTCAAGACCTCTCAACTTGAAATCTTTTGATGATCTTCTCGCATGTATTCATACTTTTATTGAATAGTCTTGAATATAATTTCAGTGAATAAAATATCTATAAAAAAAACCGAAGATCTGTTGATCGGTAATAAATAGCCGTATATTGTTAACAAATATCTAGCTCCGTCTTTTTTTTCTGCTGCTAAAATAAATTGACTAGAGGTCTCTTTTTCTCGCACTAGCTGCTTTAATTTTCTACCAAATGTAATAAATAATTAAGGCTGGATAGGTGTCCTCATGTGGTGGAGTCCTTTATATGTGGTAAAGTGTAAATAGAGTGTGGTATAGAACTTGATATAGCATAGCAATAACGCCAAAATGTTTTAACTATTTGTGATGTGGTATTTCCACGAGAGATTTTCATTAATGAGCATATTTGACTTTTTTGTTTGTGTTCTATGGAGGGTATATGCATATGGTGAAATATACTTTTAAATCAATTTGGTAATCTAACGTTTTTCTGACTTAAGGTCAGGCAATAAATGACAGATTTCTTTACATGGCAATCTTTATTTTTGAATACGAGTCTCTGGAAAATAATGCATTCTGCTGTATTTGCTCTCTATTTTGGTTCATTCCATTGAGACTAAGAAAAAAAATCGTTTGATAGAAAGTACGTACTACTTCGCCAAGCAGACGTAAAACAAAAGTGTGGTAAAGTATGATTTGTTATAGGAAAAAAAATCATTTTTCACTCTTTCCAATTAGACGCCTGGTTGATTATTACGTAGATCCACTCTGAAGGTTCATTGCCAACCTTGATGCATTGCGCCCCGCGAACACAATTGCCGAATTTCGTGTTACACGAACTTTCTGATCATAGTAAAAGGCTTGATTCGTTATGGTCTTATTTCAAAGCAATACTGTTCATATTTTTCATTTGCTTATTGTAAATACGTTCCCTGTTTATCTTTTCATTTTTTTGTACATGGGTTTGCCGTTGTCGAACGGATAGCCAAAACGGCTCAGGCTATCCGTTCGAACGACTCAGGACTATCCATTCGAAAACTTCATCCGTTCGAACCGTGTACTGTGCGATACTGATCCAAAACAATTTCACTCGTGCCGTTCGCGACGAACTTGTCAAAAAATGTTAATAATTCTTTCAAGCGTTGTTCAACATTACCTCATGAACTGTTACGGTACATTTTCGAGGGTCTCAATGGGGTTAACCGATAGGCGTAAAACGGCCAATAATTTAGTCGATAGCCGTAAAAATTGAACAATTTTAACCGTTAGCCGTAAATAGGGTAAAAAAAAGTTAACCGTAAAAGAAATTGTTCCCTAGATTTGCTACTTTTAAGGAAGGTACTAACGCTCACTTATGGTTGCGTTTTTTATTTCGCCGCTAGTGTGGCTCCGTACGCACGTTAGGTAAAGCGCCTTTTAGGTAAAGACCAAGACCCATTTCCATTTCCGCCGTTCTCTCGGAGAACTATTTTTTTTTTCCATAGCGAAAGTGTGGCTTCTTGCTGGGGATTAATAGCGGAGCTCCGCGCGCGAAGCGCGCGCGCAGCGGAGCACCATGGGTAAGAAAATTTGGTAAACTATCCCTCCGAGAAAATTTGGTTATGACGTAGCGTACGCCCACCCGTACACACACTTCATGTAAGCCGATGTCAAATGTCACAATAGATCTTGCACAACTTGACTAGCCTCTTAGTTATGTAAGCCATCCGTATGAGTACGATTAGATTGACAGCTGTCAAAATCAGACATCCGCTGACAATTATCACATGACCGTCTCGCGGGCTCAGATAAAAGACCAGTCGTTTAGCCCCTATATATAAGCTAATATAATCTGTCACACCTACCAATTCAACATAAAAACGAAACTACGCCGGGCAAGGCTGTCAGTTGGCTGACAGTCGTTTAAAGTTACATTAGCAAGCCAAATTAAGGTCAATTGACAGCTGTCAAAATGGGACATGTGCAGACCACTATCAGAAAACGAATAACGTGGGCTCAGTTTCGCTCAGGTACACGATCTGGTATTTTCCACTACATGTCTGTTAATTCGAATATTCGCTATTCTAATGAAGGTTAATTGACAGCTATCAAACTAGAGTATACGCTGACCATCATCACCTTAGTGGATCGCGGGTTCCTTTTTCTATCCATTGAGGTCACGTAGTGTTTAAAGTTTTGCGCTGATATTTTATTTGATCACGGGCTCAATTCGAAGCCCCATAGCTTTGTAGAAAATCTATCCATCCTAGAAAATTCGGCAATCACGTGACCGTACACCGACCACACGACCTTCCGTCCGTCCGCACCACAGGTATACCAATGTTTAATCTCACACTTTCTAGCTAGTTTGGGAGCCTGCAACCTGATATTGTACATCCATGTTTTGATTAATTGACAGCTGTCAAAATATTGTTTCTGCTGACCAGTATCGCCTGACCCTATCGGGGGCTTAGGTATCGATCCTCTGAGTTCGAGTAATTTTTTGAAGGTATCCGCTGACAAGTTGCTACTTTTTAAATGATCGCAGGCCCAAGTTCAATTTTTTTAAAAATGCGTATGAAATAAGTCGTGTTTCATGAGCCGCACTTTTAAAATGTTGATTTCGAACTGACCTCGGACACGAAAATTCAACCGGCTTTTACATTTCCATGCAGGGAAGGCAATCGCGTTTGACTTTTCTCACTGTCACGCGTTGATCACGCTCTACGTCCAATTTTTATGTTCTGATTGGTCAAAATTTGACAGGTGAGTTTATGCGGAAAATTTATGCAGCGTCTGGAAACTTGCTTAATGATAGCTGGAGCTGACAGAGTTTTGTGTCATCTTGTGATGTTTTAAAGTGTCTTTTTCTACTTGGTGCACAAAATGAAATACAGCTGCTATCAAGATTGTTCTGTAATTCGTGGCTGGTTTGTTTATTTCGCTTTTTGTCGACAAATGCACCGCTTGTCAAAGTCATTGGAAATCCGATTTCGGATGGCATCGTTTTCAAAAATGAGCTTACTCACTTGCCCTTGCTTGAGGCGTAAGAGGGTTGAAAAGTCTCAAGCGATTCTGGAACACTTGATGACCTTCAAAAGCAGCATCTCGACTGGTAAGCCTGAGCAATTATTGTCTTTGATGTGTTTTTTTTTTTTTTTCGGTTTCCTGAAGTCGAGCGTATGGTTTATGCGGCTTAAGTTTATACACGAGCAATGATCTAACCTACAATAGTATCAGGTTTAAAAAGCCTTTAGACATTTTTTGACCCGCAAATTCAAAGAAAAGGTTCCGAAGATTATTTACTTATGATTTTGGCTGTAAACAGAAAGCTCTGAGCGATTTTCTTGCCTTGAGTTCATCTTGAAAAAGAGCAAACACCGGGAAGCCGGCTTAAAACATAAATAAGCTTATGCTTACCTGACTCATGATTTTCTGAGACACTTTACTCTCAATACTTCTCTTCGTGAATGAAAACTATTGTCTCTGTACATGTTTCACCGAATTAAATTTATTTTATTGATTGCTAGTAGTCCCTCTCGCAATTTTCATCGCTGCACCGGTTGTTTCCAGTCGAACATAAACATCGCATGCAGGAATACTCAAAACGCCGCGAGTAAATATCACTCGCTTTTAAAGATTACACATAACAAAGCCAAACGCAGTTTAATAAATAAAGGGAAATAAAACCTAAACATAACAATTTATCTATCATGTTGAAGCGTAAATGGTAACTCTATTAATCGCACTGCAAATTTGGTGCCTGTCAAAAGTGAGACCCATCCGGCTGGCCGAAAAGTGATTTTGGGAATTTTTTTATCGTTTTCATTAAAAGCCCATAATTATTACCCTGCATATCATAGGACCAGATTTTTCTAACTGAAAAGTCCTGGCATTATAGAATTCTCTTCATGAAAACGTTTTATAATTCAATGCTATAATTTGTTGTGCAAAGGAAGCGCGTGCTTTGATCGTCGTGGATATTGAATGAGTGCAAATTCTATTGCAAAATTGTGAAAAACTGTAGAATTGTAGGTTGAAATAGGGCAAAAAAGAACAAATTCTGTCCGAGGTCTGCATGATAAAAACAAGTGCCTCATAGTACTGTTTACCTGAGACGTGATGAGATAAGTATGTTTAAAAGGCTGGTTTACACGCCACCAGATTCGTCGCCAAGATTTACTAGTAAACTAAACTTGTCGAACACAAAAAATCCGGCCTGATTTTTTTATTTTGGCCTCTCTTTTACACAGAGGAATGCAACGTGTAAATTGGCTGCCACCAAGGACTATCGTGGCGCGAGTGTTTCTTAAAATTATATTTCGGGGTTGTCCAATTATCCATAGTCTCTCAAACGGAGAAATGTTGGAGAGACTGGCGAATACCACATTATGATGCAACAGCTAATGCAAATACAATACACGAATAGGTAGGTCTATTTGTTTTCCAGGCCTAATCTACTGTGATTGAACATGACTGCTATTTTTGGCTGTACAAATAAGACTATTTAATAACTCGATGTAAAAGCTGTTTCACTCTTGGACTGTCAAATTATTTTTCTCTAAAATCACTTAGCCTTTGCCTTAAACGTCAAATGAATGTGCCCTGATCTGTGGATTACAAGTTTATTGTTTGATTTAAATTATGAATTTATTAACGGGGGCTTCGCTTTTAGCCCTGGCTAAATCTATATATTATTTGCGATTTTCAGGAGGTCGTACCCTCGAAACACTAGTGAAACAACACGAAGAGATCTCACTGTTTGTAAAACAAGTTGCCGATAAACAACATTTCCCTGTTTTTCTCTGAAGCTACGGTAGACATTGCCATGCCTAGTCCCTGCACGGCGTCTTCCCACGCAATTTCGGTCAAGGCATTTCGGTGGCGAACACGCTCGGACCACGTGACCCGAAACGCATTAGCCGCGCGAAATAATAAGGCCTACCGACAAGGCAAAACGGCTGACAGTGGTTCCGTACAGTCCTTCGCTACCATTAAAAACACTGGACACAGGAATTTTGTTATTGGCCGTTTTCACACTAGAGCTAGAAACGGATTATCCGTCTGAGACTAGCCTGTGTACAGTCGCCCCCTTCCCGACAGACACCCCCTCTCCGATTTTTTTTCTGAGGGGAAGGGGCGGTTGTACACAGGCTATCTGGAACGGATAATCCCGTCTTCAAACTGTCCGTCGAAGTTGAAGGATAAAGTCAGGCGGATTGTTCATGCAAAATTAAAACTATTCCATTTTCAAATTAAGACGTATTACCTATCTGACGCGAATCATCAAACGGATAACCCGTCTCACACGAATAATCCGTCTTTAGTGTGAAAACGGCATTTCTGTTGTAATGAATGTCGCGCCCCGGCCTTGAGTTAGGCGTTCGCGTGTATGCTTTGCTTTTTCACAAAGATTATTATTAAATTGACTATTGACATTTTTATGTGTAAAATAATATTAGAAGTGGAATACTTCATAAAAAGTATGATCTATCAAATGTATATGTTTATTTCATATCCCGAGATGATCCTAAGACCTTTATTTTGCTTTATAAGATACAAAAAATACAGGTTAATAAATATTTAACTTTTTGAAACAAAAGAAGTTAATTTTTAACTTTTTTGCTAACCGTAACTGAAAAAAATTAGCCGATAGCCGTAAAAGAGCCAAAATTTTAGCCGATAATCGTAAATGCCACCACCCCATTGAGACCCTCATTTTCTGCTGAATAGACATCTTTGCTTTCATGACGTTCGCTTATCGTTAGGCGTTTTATTCAAGACTTTTAATACTCAAAAAGTTTCCCGAACAAGTCATGTTTTTACCTTTTCGTATGCAAATATCAAATGCTTTCTGTTCTCGGGATGAACTTTGCCTGTTCGATGTTCATTACCATCATCTCTCTTTACCATTTTCGTGAAAACAATTAAAAGCAGGAGTCCTGTTAAAAGCTATTGCCATCGCACAGACCTGAAAAATAAAAACAGTTCCTTGCGTCTTCACGGCGGCTTCTTTTTGTGTTTTTGTGTAGTAAAAAAATACCCAAAAACACATGTTATAAACCTGAATACACGTGAACATTTTGTCACATTACCTAGGCATCTCCCCTCCTG
This sequence comes from Porites lutea, assembly GCF_958299795.1. Lineage (NCBI taxonomy): Eukaryota > Metazoa > Cnidaria > Anthozoa > Scleractinia > Poritidae > Porites > Porites lutea. The sequence continues at coordinate 14,981,964 of NC_133208.1, read as the reverse complement.
AGCCGTACACTGTATACGTTTTTCAGGTGAACCTGAAATGTCAATGGACTCATCCACTTTGATGAAAAATAAAATTAATTTAATGACTTAATAGGCGAACTGCGCAACCATTTGTTAACAAAAACAACGACGACGCGACCACAGATGACTATTTTGTCTGTTTGCGAAATGCTTGGCAAAAGTGTTGACCAATCCGAGTGCGCCAGGCATTCACACAAGCACGATTTCACAAAAAAAAAGAAACAAACGACCGCGTTGCATCATGGTTGGCACGTCATTACATAATTATTACATATTTGTGACTTTAGGTGGGTTTGGCAAATTTTCAATAGGAAAGAAAAGGAATGATAATTATGCAGGTCTTGCAGGCTGCCTGCTGAGGTGGATAACATCCTCTTTCATCAGCATAATTCTTCATATCTTACTCAGCGTTATTCAATAACTGTTTAGTAGAGCTCCAGGTTATATTATTCCTTTATAGAACTCAGTAGTTAAAATTAAATCAAGATGAGTGTGCTGGAAGCTCACATTGCCGACTGCAATTCAAAATCTTCTGGGGAAAAAAAAGTAGTGACTGAGATAATTTAAAGTTCCTCTGAGATTTCATGAATAAATTATGAAGACTTTATCGTTTGGCGATAAATTAGCCTTTTTAGGTCAACATGCGTTTCACTTTCATGTTCACGATGATTACAAAAAGAAATTCACGAAATAATCCGCAGAAATAGGAAATCTTGGTGTGGAGCATTAGGCGTCCTCTTGAAGTTAATTGTAAATATATTTTATATATAAAACGATATTATTTTTAATTTGTTTGGAAAAAACTTAATTAGCCGTTTAAATGAACCGCAAGTGTGAATGAATGACCCCCATGAAGATAAAGCTCTTGGCGGATGAATAGACAAAGTCCAGAATATGGCAGACGAAAGAAGATAATTATGCAAATGGCTTCTCAAAGACTCAGCTCTGGGCAAAAGTTGATTCAGTGTTAAACAAACTACTACAAGCTGCTTAAACGTTTTATTGCAGTTTCCATTGTTTCCTCCCCCCAGTGAATAAGTATTTTAATAGGAAACCTTTTTAGCTCAAAATTGTTTACCAATATGTCTGCTCCGAATCATAAAACTTTTATAGGAACCATACCGCAACAGTTCAAAATATTGTAGGTCTTTTATAATAGTATCGCACACATTGCTCAAGACTTCGCAACTTGTAATCTTTTGATGATCTTCTTGAATGTAATTCATACATTCATTGAATACTCTTGAATAAAATTTCAGCCGAATAAATAAAAGAAAACCGAAGATTTGACGATTGGTAATAAACAGCAGTGTAATGTTAACAAATATCCGGCTCCGCCTTTTTTTTTCTGAGTCTCCAAAATAAATTGACTAGAGGTGTCTTATTACCGCATTAGTTTTAATTTTCTGTTGTTGAAACAATTCCATTAAATCCTTCGTGCTCTTTCGTGACACCT